>NC_135784.1:146381927-146476927 GCF_051106095.1 Pogona vitticeps | reverse complement strand
ATGGTT
The DNA here is from genome assembly GCF_051106095.1 of Pogona vitticeps. Classification (NCBI taxonomy): domain Eukaryota; kingdom Metazoa; phylum Chordata; class Lepidosauria; order Squamata; family Agamidae; genus Pogona; species Pogona vitticeps. The sequence continues at coordinate 146,476,921 of NC_135784.1, read as the reverse complement.
GCGCTAATCAACCAGGCTGTTCATCTCTGCTACTGTTCAGCTACTGTTGGTTAATGGACATTATTTAAGGCAAATATCATTGCTTCCATCTTTTCCATTTTTGATCCTTCTGAACACATTCGCAGGATCCCTTTCGTGGGATTTAAGAGTCCAAAGGTGAGACCAAAACATGGTTCCTTGTGATGCTGTAAAAACCAAGGGGTAGACTAACTGGAACTACTTCTGTATCACCAGATTGCGGGAAATTGCATGAAAGGAATTTGGGTAAATGGGACCATAATCTGTTTGAAACCCAGCTAACCAGATAATATGACAATTCAGGGCCTGTTTAGACGGCTATATGGATTGCTGTTGGTATGGTTTGGTTCAAACCAAACGATGACATCCACATGTTTCTACTTAGATGCTCTAGATTAGAGATGGGGACAAATTGGAAAAATGGTGCTTCATCGTGATTCATCATTCTTCAAAGTTGACAAAGGGACAAACTGATGAAGCACCAAATGTTAGTGACGAATCAACAAATATTCATTGAGTTGTCGTTAAAATACAATGTCCTGACAAACAGCAGATTGGCAGGACATTGACAAGCAGGCTGTAGGAAGAGAAACCCCATTTTCCCTTCTTACAGCCTGCCTGTCAATGCCCTGCTGATCAGCTGATGGTCAAGTCATTGACAAGCAGGCTGGCTGCAGGAAGGCAAAGCCCGAGTTAAGTTCACCCAGCCATCCTGCTTATCAAAGACAGTGTGTGTGTGTGTGGAAGGGAAGGAATCCCTTTGGCAGGCTTGCTCAAGCTGCCGGAAGGGAACCCCCCCTCTCACTCTCTGCAATGACAGCAGGGGGGATCCCTCCACTAGGCTTGCTGAAGCCACCCAAAGGGAGTAAAAAGCCCCAGTGCCTGCAAAGACGGTGGGTGGGAAATTCTCTTTGGGCAGCCTAGCCTTCCCTCTCTGCTGATGCCTCCAAGTAACAACTGATATGCGGGGGCAGCAGCAGAGAAGGAAGGATGAAAGGAAGAATATAAAAGGGTAATGTTAGTCACTTCATATTCATTGGTGGTTTTGGACCTCACAAATACAAAGTGATGAATATCCAATGAATCAGCAATATTTGTTGAATATTGTGATTCACTTTTATATTTGTCCCCATGTCTACTGTAGATCCGTCCTGTCCCTTTAAGAGCTGTTGCACACCTTTTTCACACAGCGATAGGGCATGATTTCTTTTTGGTGTGATTTAGTGTGACACTAATTAGCTCGTTGTGTAGCCTATGTAGACAGTTCGCTCACACCCAATTAGTGCTGTGGGTAGCTTTATCTGAGTTGACCACCCCGTGACATAATACAGTGGTGCCTCGCTTAACGATTGCTTCTTACAATGAAAAATTCACTTAACGATGGCTTTTTCGGAGCAATCTTGTGCTTCACTTAACGATTTTCCCTATGGGCGATTTTCGCTTAACGATTTCGGGATCATGCTTAACGATGACAGTTTTAGGTCCCCTTGTTTCGCTTAACTTTTTTTTTACAGCCCCGTTTTTGCTATTTTTAAAATATTCTAAAATGTTTAAAAATGTTTAAAATGCTTGGAATCGTTAGTGCACCTAATAAAACCTTCGTTAAGTTAATTTGGCTTTGTTCTGAGTCTTTTTGAATTTTTTGTGAATTTTTTTCCTCCATTGAAATAGGCTTCAATGCATTTCAATGGGTTTCGCTTAACGTTTTTTCCTATGGGGATTTTCGCTTAATGCATCTCTATGGGAAATGGTGTTTCATTTAACAATGTTTTCACATAGCGATTTTTTTTGAACCAATTAAAATCGTTAAGCAAGGCACCACTGTACATGGGTTGTGGTATTAAAAGCGAGGATGGAGAAAACCCTTTCATCTTTTTAAAACATATTTCCCTAGATATATTTCCCTAAATGTCCCAGAGGATTTCTAATACCATGCTAGCTTGATGCATTGTTGTTTCAATATGTCACTTTATTTAAGGGGGGGGAGGAGAGAGGAAAGTCACTGCAGCTGGCTGAACCTTGCTTGGGAGAAAATGCAGGGGCTATATCGAATCCATGGATTCTGCCTCCACAAGGCAGTACAGCCTCAGCAGTGCTGTGGCTGAGAAGAAAGGTGGGGAAAAAGAGGGAGGTTACCTCTTTTCTGCCCCCCCTGCCTTCAGTCCAGTGTTATCCCCTTACACTAGTACTGCTGCAATGAGCTTGCCCTGCCACTGCTGTCACCTCCTTACTCATGAGTAAACTGTGTAAACTTAATCATGAGTAAATCAGTGATGAAAAGACTTGTGTGGACCCTTTTCACAGGACAGCAAAGCATCTGGAATGGAAATTTGCTCAAATGAGATATAGAATAGATTGCACTGAAGAAATGACCTTTACAAGTGAAACCAGACAGCTCCAAATTTCCCCATATGGACAGGCCCCCAGGACACAAGGGTTGGGGGAAGCCCAGTTGAAAAGCAGCCTGAAAAGGGACAAAGCACTCTCAGCAGCTGCAGAGCTGCTTGCCGTCCCTCAAGGATTTACCTCCTGAGCTTCCTTTCCTATAGTACAGTTGACACAGGTGGAGTGTTCTCAGGTCCTGTGCTACTTGTGGGGCCAGTAGAAAACTGATGGAAATTGTTGTCCAAGCTTTAAAGCAACTTTCCACATGACAAACTAAACCATCATCTCCAGCACCACTCACTCTGCAATTGCTCTCCCCACTCGGAGGCCTGGGAAAGCGCAGCAATTCCCTGGGGCACCAGTCAGTTCCATTATTGACAAACCTACTTTGGAATCCAGTGATTAGAATGATCCACCCACACAGACAGACCCACATGCACATGATCTGTCAACTGAGGTTGCAGCTATCTGAAGAAGTGAAGATTATAATAACATTTATTAGTCTTAAGTAAAGGTGGGAATTCCTATGGGTGAGAGGTCCAGATAGAACCCACCAGAACACTCAAGGAATGTACCCCCACTGCTGTCACACTCACCTCCGCTGCAGAAGCAGTAGCATAATCATCATATTTCCACATCAGCACAAGGCAAGAGGGGGCCATGTTGCAGAGTTTGGAATTTCTGGTGAAATTAAAGTAGAGATCAACAAAGGAGAATAGCCACAAGATTCCTAGAGTCCACGCCTTTCTCATTAAGTGGCACTAAGTCTCAATAACTCACTCTAAGACATTTGTAGGAGAAAGAAAAAAAATAATTCTTCACTTACAGTTGCGCGAAATGTCAGACTTGTTTATAGAATCATAGAATAATGAAGTTGAGAGGCTATAAGGCTATCGAGTCCAACCCCTTGATGAATGCAGGAATACAAATCAAAGGATATCTGCCAGGTGGTTGTCTAAATTTCTATTGAATGCCTCCAGTGTTGGAGCACTCACCCCCTCTCGAGGTAATTGGTTTCATTATCATACTGCTCTAAGTGTTAGGACGTTCTTCCTGATATTCAACTGAAATCCGGTTTCCTGTAACTTGAACCCATTGCTGCATGTCCTGCACTCTGGGGTGATCGAGAACAGATCCTGCCCCTCCTCTGTATGACAGCCTTTCAAGTACAGTTTTTGAAAAGTGCTATCATATCTTCCCTCAGTCTTCTTTTCTTAAGGCTAAATATGCCAAGTTTTTTCAATCTTTTTTCCCCTCAGGCTTGGTTTCCAACCCCCTGATCATCCTTATTGCTCTCCTCTGAACTTGTTCCAATTTGTCAGCATCCTTCTTGAAGTTTGGTGTCCAGAACCGGACACAGTACTCAAATGAGGTATAACCAGTTCCGAACAGAGAGGAACTAGTACCTCACAGGAGCCAAGATCACCTGAAAATACATGTGGTTGATACAGTTAAATGCCCTGCCACTTGCAAGCCCCATGGAAATATGCATGGTCCAAAGAGGCACCAGAATGAAGAATTGGCAAATTCCTTTATACTAAGAAACCCTGGTGGTTTTGTTGACATCTCATGAATATTAATAGATATTTCATTGTTTCAGAGCCAGTGTTGTGTAGTGGATATTATTAGACTAGGACTGCTTGGTCATGAAAACTCACTGGAGGGGGGGGGGTGACATTAGTGAACCATTCTTCATCAATGTAACCCCAAAAATTCATGTTTCCCCAGACCTCTACTGGTGTCATCACAAGTTGGGAGTCACTTGATGGCACACGGAAATCACTGTGAGTCTCCAAAGGGCAATGGGACAAGTGGCAGCTTGGAGGCATCGCTCACTAGATTCATGGTCCAATCTCACCCCCACCTCGTGTTGGTGAATCTCCTTCAGGCTGAACATATCAAGATCGCTGTGGATATCAAGGTTGCCATGGAGCACACCTGTTGCCCTGGCCCAGGCACTCTTGTTGAGGTGGTGACAGGCCTAGTCCTCCACTTGCTTGCCTCGTCATATTTCAGACTGAATGCTCAAACTGGGCTTTAGTTAGCAAGTTTTCAAGTGATTTGGGTTCCCAAATGCAAGCCTCACATTTTCCGAAATAACTACGAGCCAGCAGTTCCCAATATTTGTATAGCTAGAATTTCAATATATTTTAATATCCTATTCTCAAAATCCTCCTACAGCCTGGCTGAGCCTGTCAAGCTCCTTTTGAAATATTTTGGTCTTGGTTTCAATAAGAAAATGCCATTTTAATTTTTTTTATGTCTTTGTAACCGCACATTGAAGGAATGGGCTGTTTTAAGTTGATTCTGGCCATCTGCTAAGCAAACTGAGGGGTACTCCTGTTAGTCTATACCAAGCTAATTGGAAACTAATGGCATTAAATCATTAAAGCCCAATACAGAAGGAAGGGAAGTTGTTGATAGTTGGGGCTGTTAATCTATCATTCAAAGAAAACGGCAGCCAAAAGGTGAAGAACAGAGCGTAGGCCAAACTAACTTGAGAAATGCTTCCTGTTTTACTCTCTCTCTCTCTTTCTCTCTCTCTCTCTCTCTCTCTCTCACTCACACACACACACACACACACACACACACACACACACATCTTGTGAATTAAATTGTGTAGAGCTTTGTGGAACAGGAAAGAAGGGAGTTTTACACTTCTAAGATATGATCACTAGATAAGTGTAAACCAAATCCTTGGACAGTTATTGTCTCATATAGAAAGAATCGTATTTGTAGAATTATCTACTCAAGTGTGAATTTAGTTTTGTATCAAGAGAAGCATTTGGGGGAACAGTGGGGACAGATTTGAGACAACCGGCAGCAAGTGCTGGTGCATTGGGGAGATACTGATTATCTGGACATATTTTGATCAGTGTTTCAGCATGAATCTAGGATTAATTGGATCTGGGGAATGATGTTCATCAGAAGCTCTTCCTTGCTATCTTGGGTCCTTTGAATCCTTCAGTCATGGTACCTTCCTAGATTTGTCAGTGGGCTAGGCTTTGAAGACATTGTACTTTGGTGGATTCAGTCCTACCCCCCCACTCCCAAAAAAAGCCAGTTCCAGAGAGTGGCTGTGTAAGACTGTTCTCAGCCCTCTGGAAACAGTGATTTCTGCTCCTTACCTGAACTAAGTGCATCCATGCAAGTCCTGCATGACTGTTTGATTGCAGTGATGGACCAGAAGAATTGGGGAGCTACTGACTTGACAATTACAATCCGTGGCAGCAAAATCAACAAAGAGTTGTAAAGCAACTTTAAGGCAACCAAGTTTTATTTGGCATAAGATTACTTGGTTGGTAGCTTGCTTTTTCAGATGCATGGTGTATAGCTTCACTAGACAGACATTTATGGGGAGTTTATATTCATCTTCATATTTATTCTGTGTCTGTCCACTGAGGCTACACTTCTTGATCTGAAGAAGGGGACTACAGGCCATGAAACTGTATGTCAGACAAAATTTGCTGACATACTTTAGGACTGTGGACCCAGAATACATACATATGTAGGAAGACAAAGGCAAGTCATTCAGCTGTTGTTATATGCAGGGATGTTGGCAAGCTTTTAAGTTCCACCTCCTCCTGTCTACCAAACCTTTTTTTTCTCTCCCCCTCTTTTGTCCTTCCAGGGGAACCCAAACGGCCAACCTTACTCTAAGGGACCCAGTGAAGAGTTGGAGGAGGAAAGTCAGCCCTTCACCTGCAAAGCTGACAGACATGCTGAAAGTGGTGAAAATAACATTCCAAAGCACGCTTGATCTCGTGGAAGGACCGATCCTGAAGCTGAGGCTCCAATACTTTGGCCATCTCATGAGAAGAGAAGACTCCCTGGAAAAGACCCTGATGTTGGGAAAGTATGAAGGCAAGAAGAGAAGAGGATGACAGAGGATGAGATGGTCAGACCGACATGAATTTGACCAAACTCCGGGAGGCAGTGGAAGACAGGAGGGCCTGGCGTGCTCTGGTCCATGGGGTCACAAAGAGTCGGACACAACTAAACGACTAAATAACAACAACAACAAAACTCACTGAGAGAGGGCCTGGCATGCTCTGGTCCATGGGGTCCCTATTATTTTGGGACCTGAATAAAATTAACAGGGACTTGAAAATGCAACTTGCAGAAATGGATTCGAGTCACAAGTCCAAGTATTTTTTTAAAAAAACAAACAAACAAACTGAGTCTGAATTGAGTCACTGGTGTGATTGAAGTTGGATTTCTCATTGGGCTGCAAGTTGCAAGTCCTGATATCTGATTATATGAGCTTTAATGCGGCTGAAATCCTTTCACATAACTACACACATTTCTCACTTTTGGAGGCAAATTGCCTCAAGTTAAGAAATCACTGTAGACATTTGTAGTTGCATGCTGATTCACACAACTCGGTATGCACCAGATATCTGTGGTGATTTCTTTATCTGAGGCAATTTGCCTCTAAAACTTAAACTGTTTGTGTTACACTAGTCTAAAAAGACAAGACGATTTTGATCTGTATTGTTAAACTTTTGTCTGTAATATAGGACATTATATAATTACATTTGTTTTGAAGTATTTTTATTCATTTGCTGAGCTTCGTTTTAGTAGCATTTGCCCCATAGATCAAGAATCCTTGTAGTAGTGCTAAAAATAAAAAGAGCCTTTACGTGTAATTTAATTTGCTCATATTCGCTCCTTGCTATCCTTCCCCAACTTTGTTCCCTTTCCTTCCTTCCTTTTTGTATGCTACCTCTGTTTTCTCACTCAGTCTAAATTTAGATTATACTCTCTGCAGGATAGGCACCATCTTTCATACAGTTTTCAGTGTTTTATGGTCTTCAGTTTCATCCAAATCTGTGGTACAGTATATACAGTTTTAAAAAAAACCACCTTTGTCATTCCCCCCCCCCCCCCAAATGAGACAGGATATTTCATGGGAAATAAGATGGAAATTGGCCAACCAGTTCTCTCCAACTCTTAACTTACCTCTTTATGGCTCAAAATAATCTTCCAAGCATCCAACTACACTTTAGAGTGAATTGTTTGGGAAACCAAATGGTGTGCTACAGTCATTCAGGGTGAGCCCATAAAGTCTGACTAATGGCAATTTAAAATACTTTTGATTTGGGCCTGTTTCTTTTTCTTTTAGGTAAAAGAGAGGCACCTTTCTCAAGATATGATTGGTGTGAAATTTTAAGTTGCACTTTAGCTATAGTTTTCTCTATATGTATAAGGAGGGAGCTGATTCATATTTGATTTTCACCCACATGTGTGTGTGTGTGTGTGTGTGTGTGTGTGTGTGTGTGTGTGTGTGTGTTTTGAGGGAACTGAAAAGTATGTACTTCACTTTTTCTGAAATGTGTGAATTTCTAACATAGGTATATGCATATATTTAAAGCTTAGCTGAACTTACTTCATAGTTCTGTTTCTACTTGCCTTCTGGTTGAAAAGAACTTTTGAAAATATGGTTTCAGCTACTGCTAAAAAAATTCTCTCTTTTTTCTGTTATTTTCATTTGGGTGCTGGCAGAGGGCATCCAGGATTCGATTATAAATGATGCAAAATGACAGCTTAAGCAGAGCTGTGAAAAGGTAAAGAAAAGAAAGAACTACAGGTTGATACTTCAGCCCCACTGATATTACTCCATAAGTTCTAAACATTTTTATACACAGACAAAAAGGAAAGGAAAGCATGGGTCTTTCCCTATCAGATATGCCATGTTTTCCCATATCTAGGCTAAGGGCTCATGAACTTTTCATTTTCTTGAAGCCAGAGGTGTGCAAACAATGATGCCTATGTCTATCTATATATTTTACTTTCCCTGTCTTTATTAGACTCAGTACCTTGTTAGAGCTAAACTGAGCAAGGGCACCTTTCTAAAAAAAACATTTCCCTCTCTACCCATGAGTGGGGGAATCCTATTTCGGCTCACTTAAGAACATATGAAGAAGGGCACCTCTTCCCCACGTGGCTACTTTGAAGGAGAGAGTGGAGGTGGTTTCTTTTGTTGGGAGTGGGGAGACTCTCTTAATTTTTACAGTAGAACCTGCAAATATTTTGTGGAGGGAAATTTTTTGGAAGAAAACCTCTTGGCCTTCCCTTAGAAGAAAACCCTTAAGGTGGTCAGTTTAAACCCTGTAACTAATGGCACATCCCAATATTTACTAGTATTTTCAAAAGGCACTGTTTTTAGTAACAGAAACACTGACACAACTGCTTCAGTTATCCCCCCTAAAACAAACAAACAAACAAACAAACAAAACACCACCATCTAGATCAGACCTGGGCAAAGTGCGGCCTGAGGGCCACATACAGCTCACGAGCCACTCCTGTCCGGCCCGCAGACAGTTTTGAACATCAAAACCATTTACAGTCATGCCCCGCTTTACGATTGCCCCGCATTACAACGAAACCGCATTACGACGTTTTTACAATCGCTTTTGCGACCGCAAAACAATGGTCTGAATAGGTTTTTTTTTTCATTTTACGATGATCGGTTCCCTGCTTCGGGAACCGATTCTTTGCAAAACGACGATTTTCCAACAGCTGATTGGCAGTTTCAAAATGGCCGCCAGGTAAATAAAATCGCTCCCCATATTTTTCTGGGACAGATTTCTCGCAAGACAGCCGCCCTATGGAGGATCTTCGCTGGATGGTGAGTTTCCAGCCCATTGGAATGCATTGAAGGGGTTTCAATGCGTTTCAATGGGCTTTTTATTTTCACATTTCGTTTTCGTTCTACAGCGATTTCGCTGGAATGAATTAACGTCGTAATGCGAGGCACCACTGTATAGCTTTTTGTCTAAAGTTGATCAGTTGCTTATCTTTAACATACTCTTTAGTATTTGTGAAGATTAACAAGTTTAAAATAAAAGCAATCATAACATCACTGTTTCATTTTATTGTTAAGTAAAGTTGGTTTGGCCCCCAAACACAGTTCAGATTTTTCATGTGCCCCCCTATAGAAGTTATTTGCCCACCCCTGATCTAGATCATGATGTTGAAAGAGATAAGTCATCAAAGGATCATTGAAGTTACCATTTAGCCTACAGTCATTTACATGGATGGAATTGCTACCTAAGAGATCTGATACTAAAGACACTGAGGGGATAATTTTTTTTTAAATGGATGTCCCTTGTGATCAGAATGATCAAATCTAGGTCTATATTCATTTGGAAACTCGATGGATGGATGGATGGATGGATGGATGGATGGATGGATGGATGGATGGATGGATGGATGGATGGATGGATGGATGGATGGATGGATGGATGGATGGATGGATGGATGGATGGATGGATGGATGGATGGATGGATGGATACTAGTTCTGATGAGGTAACAGTGTGATGAGAAATGTATGGGCCTCCTAGATTTCGTTAGACTGCAGCTCTTTCCAGCAAAGCCACTGGTGCAGGATGATGGAAGTTACAGTCACATGGCAGCCAGAAGATCACCCAGTCCTCACCCAACCTTTTAAATGTGCAAAAATTAAAATTTATTTAAAAAAGAAATCTCTCCTTGTTTTTGCATCTATGTGGACACGCATGGCATTTTGAAATTGGAAAATGCCCACAGAACAACTTTTGAAAGAAAACAGTACTGTCTGGAGTTACTGAGTCTAGAACCTCTGACCTTTCTGGATTTTCAAAAGTGAGAAAATGTAGAAATCAGTGAATTGAACTCAAAAGACTAAGATAAGATTAATGTCTGTTCCTATTTAGGATGGTGCTCTGTTGCTTGGGTTATTTGGGTTAATCCCATGAGATTTTTTTTTTCAGGCCATGGTACTTTTGCAAGTATCTCTACTGCTTTTGCCTCTTGACCTTTCCTTTGAGGAGTCATGGATCTTTGTCATCAAGATCTGTACCGTTGCCAGACAGAGGCCAAGACCCATGGCGACAACCAAAATGGATGGCTTGACTTTTGTTATACAAGGACACAGTTAAGTAGTTAAGTAGCACATTAAGTAGTACTCCACCTCCCCATGGCTGTCACAGTATTTGGCAACTTATGTTTCTCTATAGCAGTGATTTGAGAACGCTTCCTTCACCTCCATGACAGCAATTGCTCGTTGTAAAATAATAGACCATCCACCAGCAACAATTTGCAATCCAAACAGACTTGACGTTCTCTGACATTTATTGAAACCTCAGCCCCTGTCCACTGGTTTCAGTTTTCCTCCCTTTGCTCTGTTTTTACAGACAGACAAGTGCTTAGACTTGGGTTTAATAATGAGAAGAAATTTTCAATTGGCCCGGCTTTGCTTGTGTTGGCTGAGCTGGGGGTGTGTAGCAGACAGGCGGTTTGAGTTAATTACACTAAATGGTGAGAACATTATTTGACCCCACTGGTTTTAACACCAGATGGTGTAGCTTGTCTCTAAGTAACCAGCATGGGCAAGATGGTTTCCAGCCAAGGAAGGGAGTGGAGCTGAACTGGGATGGAGACACATTGCATGTTCCGTCTCAAATGGCAGATCAGCAAAATATGAAGAAATGTTAGGTCAGAGGTGGAAAAATTATGCTTTTGAATTACAAGCCCCAAACCCTCCATCCACCATGATCACTGTTTGTGCTGCCTGGAGGATTCTGGGAAATATACTCTCAGAAGTAACTTTTCAATGTCTGCACAGGATCCAGATTGGTAGTTGTCTACACTTGGTTTTTGGTGCAGAGCTGGGTGGAACACAGGTAAGAGACCTACGGAAGGGTCAATTCGGTAATATTTTCCCAATGTTGCATTTCATCATTGAAATCAACTAATCAAAACTTTAACTTGCTAAATTCAAACAGTGTTTTGTTGTATACATGCTTGTTCTGAAAGCACTTTAGCTTGTGCTGCTGCAAAAGACATGCTATTTTTGCAATGTGTTTGCTTTTTTGATCCTCCAGTTTGGTTGGTGGGCTGTATGTATTATGCTTTGCAGAATTTGAATTTAATTAATATTGTAACAAAACATAGCATCTTGCAATATCTGTTAGTTTGTAAAAGAAAGGGAAATAAAAGAACGAATGAGCTGAAGATGTTAAATCAGTGATATGTTTACCATAGGTACCCCACCCATTTTTACAGTCCTTGACACTCCTCCAGAATGACAGCCAACTTTCAGCCATGCGGTAGAAGCAATAACTATGGCAATTATCTTTGTAAACAAGGCATGTCAGGAGTGTGAACCTCATTTTAAAGCAGAGTCCTACACCCAGACATCTCCCTGAAATCAGAATATACAGTACTTTAAAACAGGTTGTATGCTTCCAACATGCCTTGCTTTGGAGGAAAAACCCTATTGTTTCCTTCTCTCCTCCTCCATCCTGTCCCACTGCTAAAATTCAGCAGCAAATTGATCACTAGATGTCTTTGACCAAGAGTCCTTATTGTAAAACAGACTTATGGTGCCCAGCGGGACATAATAGGAGAAAGAAATGCTAAGTCCAGAACAGACAGAGGAGGTTTTGAAGTCCCATTAAACGAGCAAGATTCTCCTCACCAACAAATGCTACACGGTTCAAGGCAACCATCTTAAACAATCAGTATGATGCCCTAATTATACCTTTCACAGAACGTGTGGCTGCTGCTGATTAGCCTCTTCCTCCTGAATCTTCCTTTAGCCTAGAACAGGACCCAATAAGATGGCTTTATACGCACTGTCTTTCAAAAGACAGAGATATTCAAAGTGAAAGGGCAATGGCAAAATACTGAGGTCAAGGATGCATCTTGTGTCCTTTTTTAAATCTTAGGGATCCAAGATGGACAAACCAATGTCACGTTCACATATGACCACTCCTTACTTCATTCTAGCCTATTTCTCCATAAATGTGCATTTTAAACAAATCTCTGAATGAGATTTGCATTTCGACAGGTGCTTAAAAACATTATTTGCTTTCTCTTGGTTTATGGATTGCAGGATGCCTTTTGATAGTCTTTCTTTATAAAGCTGAGACTGGTGATGAATAAACAGGCATATATAAAGCTGCTGGTGAATGAAGGTTTGATCTCCACATCAGACTTATGGAGAAATAGTGGTGGTGGCTAGTTAAGAACAAAATTTGCAATTCATGAATCCTTCCAGCATTTCTACAATGGGATATGCTTGGAAGACAAGTAGTTTTGTGGCTGCTCTATGTTCTTCACAGCATATAGTGTGGGATGAAAGAATTGGTTTCATATAAGACATCTAGTTCAGCAATGTGCACGTTGCTTCTAAGCTGAAGCAGAAATGCTAAGTACAGACAAGTCCCTGAAGAATGGAGTTCTTCCTAGGTGGGGAAGCCCTCTGCCTTCTCAGGTTTGATGTCACTTAATTTCAAAGGAGATATTTAGTCTGGACTTTGACATTGGCCACAATTTATTTTGAAGCATGAATTTTCAGAAGCAGATTAGGCCAAAAAAAGATTTATAACATTTAGGAGTATTAAGATTCTGACAGCATGTCGCAAGCTGAAAAAATAGTAGACAACTACAAATTTCATTAGAGACTGTTTATTTAAACTGAATATTATCCCATTAGCATTATTTTCACTGCGATAAAGGCCTTCCATAGCAATTGAAGAGGGTGAAAGGCACCCCCCTGAAGTTATGTCGAACGGGGTGGTTTTATCTTTGTCTCAGCTTGCTTGTGACCCTTTCAAACAAACAGTTTCTTAGTATAGAGTAGTATGAAAGACAATAGCTTGTTTATTTGAGAGAAGATACACATCGGGTAGTCCACATCTCAAGTGCAATCTGGTACAAATTAATCATTTTCAAGTCCCTTTTGTTTTCAGTAGGAGAGAGGCAATATCCCTAAGGAGTGACGAGTTTGGCAGGATTGTGTCCATTTCATTCTCTACTATTCTGTGCTAGCCTTCTGACTGAAAGTGGCAGAACAATTGTTCCCTTCTTTGGGACATATGTGTGCATGTCACCACCAAGATGATGAATCAGAAATCCAGACCAATGGCACAAGTGAAGTTCTTGCACACATGGGCCTGATCTATGGCTCCACATAATTCTATGTGCACAGGACTTGATATTCAGTCAGTCCAAAGTCTGTGACTTCAGACAGATGTCATACAGAGGCAATAGAGACTACCTTATACTAAATCAGCCTATTGGACCAATCCATTTGTCCAATATTCTGGACAATGCCGAGAGGTAGGTATCCAGGATTCCTAAACTTGAGTGCAGACTGGGACCTTCTCCATGTAGAATACATGCTCTGCCACTGAGCTGTGACCCTCTCCCAGTCAACAAACTAATGATCTCTTGAGGAAAGGGATAGAAGCGAGCATCTGGTCTGGTTCTATTTTCCTCTGTAAGCTGGTTCTTCTCACTGCTATAGCCACTAAAGATATGACTGGTGGTGTGTGTACACTTTCTGGCTGCTACATGCCTGCATTCTTTGATCAGGGGACTATGGAATTAGGTAAGTGTGCATATGGTGTACAAGAACGATTTCCAGGTAGGCAGTAGTTAAAAAAAATCTGCCACGATTATGGAAGTGACAGTTGACGATACCATGATAACTGGTGGTTTCTTATATACCCTGTTTTACCAAAAATAAGCCTTAACCTGAAAATAAGCCCTAGATTGATTTTTCAGGATGCTCGTAATATAAGCCTTACGTAAGTGAAACCCCACCCTCCACCATTGTGCAGCAACCAGAAGAAGATGGCATGACTGTAGATTTTTGTACATTAAAAAAAAATTAAACATCCTCTGAAAATAAGCCCTAATGTGGTTTTTGGAGCAAAAATTAATATAAGACCCTGTCTTATTTTTGGGGAAACATGGTAGATCAGATATACAGAAAAAAAGATACAGGTTTGAACTGACCCATAGAACAACTGCACCTTTAGATTTCTCCTACATATATTTTTCAAGTACTAATCTGTGGATCAAAAAGAATGGAACAACATTCAAGAAGCTAGCACTTGTTGATTTTGGTGAGAAATTTAGAAATCCCAAATACCTGTAATCCACAGGCGATTGATGACTATTGCTCTCTTTACATAAACACACAAGCCAGGATGTAAGGTTTGAGTAACTTGGTAAAGTGCTGGGGCACCTAATCAGACATGTGACTAGGCACATGACCAAGACACACCTTCAGCATGTCTTCAGTTAGTTTCATTTAGCCTTGGAAAGTACACACATTTTATGCAATCACCAATAGCATTCTGGCCATGAACACACAACTCACCTATTGCATCCAGGGAAATGAACTGAGCAAGTGGGACAAGGTATAGTTCATCAGTGCCTGGTGCATCTTATCAGGAAGGGTTACATGAAGTCTGGGCATTACTGCATATAATACTGAGGAAACAGCAATAGCTGAACCAGCTAAATTTGGACTGGGACTAGCAATTATAAAGGGAAGGGGAGAAGCTTTGAAGTTTATTGTTTTTGAGATCTAAAATTATTTCCAAACACCAAAATTATTTGTGAGGCAGGTCTCTCTTTGAATTCAGAGGCAGGGAAGGAACCATTGGTTACTGCTAGATAGATTGACAGTCACTCCAGCCCAGGAAGGTCCCTTTCGGCCACACCTTCTCCAGGCAGCATGTGAGGTTGTAAAAACTCCAACTTTATAAACTTTGCAAGACTTTACTTAGTAGAAGCATGACAATAATTGTTTGTGGATGGTGGTATCTGTGGATGGGACTGGAAGGATGAATAGTTTTCTAACTACAGGCATCTGAATCTGACCTGCAGAAGGTGTAGCCGATTTCAGTTTTCCTTTAATTCTACCTAGACACAATGAAGGAATGTGGCCTACCAAAGCAATGAAACATTCAACCCATTGTTGGATAATTAAATATATATATACAGTATATTTAACTTGGTCCTGCACCTTGAAACCATTAATATCTGCCATGATGCCATCTCTCCTTGTGCAGAAATGTTAAGAAATGTTGCCAGAGAGTCAGTCAGTGGGCGGAGATCACACAAATGTTAAACAACTTGTGGGTAGAATCTTTTGCCTTCTTGCATAACCACAGTTACCTCATGGTTTCCACATATTCCTCCAGCTCCTACTATGGATTTTCTTATTAATTTTTCCTCTTATTTAATTTGGAAGTCCCTTCAGGTTGAGAGTCTATTGTTGTCTTCTCTTGGTACTTTCTACAATTGATCTCTCCTCAGGGATTAAAGGTTTTTGTGCAAGTGTTGTAAATATATGAATTACTGATGTATTTTGATTTACATAGAAATGAAAGTACGTAAAGTAATTAAGGAGTTGTTTCAAACATTTTTCTATCCTTTATGCCAGTGTTATTCCAGATGAAGCCATTTTAAGTGACGGCCCAAGCAATGTACGTATTTGCTTCTTCTTGTCTTGGAACCTGTCTTCCCCACCAGTTCTCCATCATAGCACTTGAGAAGATGAGCCTATGATTTCTAGGCAATCTTTTGCCGACCCAACCCAAATGAGATAGACACAGGTGATGGGTTAACTAGGGCCACACTTTATTAACAAGTTAAGAATAACTTTCCTCTAGAGATGGGCATGAATCAGAAAAAAAAATGGTGATTAATTTTGATTCACGATTTATCAAGGTCAACAAATGACATATTTACATGTTTTTTCTGATGAATCGATGAATTGATTTGTCAATTGTTTTTACTTTAAATCCCTATAAAACAGCTCTCCAAACACCTGGATATTCCAAATGTGCAGAGACGCTTCCCTTGACCCTCTTTTAACATCCCTGCAAAGTTGGTGAAGTTTTGGTTTTGGATGTCTGAGTTATATGCCCACAAAGTGGGTCCCCCCAGAAAAGTTCCTTTTAGTAGCTGGCTTGAGGAAACCTAACCTTCACCAAACTTGGAGGGATTGGAGAGGAGAGTCAGGGGAAGCTTTTTTGTCATTTTGGTGTCTCTAGGTGTCTGGGGAGAACTTTCCTAGGGGGGCTCTTTGTGGGTTTATAACTCAGACACCTGAAACCCATACTTCACCAAACTCACAGGGCTTGTAAAGAAGAATCATGGAAAACTTCCCTGAAATTTTGGTGTCTCTAGGTGACTGGGAGGTGATTTTATGTCCAAACAAATCAACAAATCATAAATCACTAAAAATGTATTGATTTGTATTTGTGTGTGGTATTGATTTGTATGGATACAATTTGACAAAATAGTGATTTTTTTTAATGAATTTGGTGATTCGTTTTTGAATTTGTGCCCATCTCTACTTCCCTCACAGTGCAGAGGGGCCTACTTTCATGCAGATTCCTGGGGCTGACATAGGGGTACCTGCCTATCCCTACCCTATATCCCCTCAATGCAAGATAGACAAAAATTACTCATATACATTTTGTTCAATGCGTCAGTGAGGTAATACGGGTCCAAAATTCATATCCTGACCAGAAGTGACTAGCTACACCCTCACTGGACCCATAGGGTAAGAGGGTGCATTGCTGAACCTTGCAAGAGACCTGTTGGAGAGTGGGCCTGCCCTTTACAGGCAGTCCAGCCTGCTCCCTCAGGTGAGCTCTGGCCAGCCTATGGGTGCCCAAGTAGCCCATCTCCTCATTCCAGGGGGGTGGGGAAAGATTTTGCCCACACACAGCCATTAGATGCTCAAATGGGAGGCACCACTGACTGGATCCAGGCCTGCTTAGCTTCACCCAGGCAGCTGCAATATGGGCACCTTCAATCACATCATGGATCCGGATGAGTGCAAGGAAGACATCTGAGTCACCTCCTAAGTGCATGCACTCTGCACTAGCTTGGTCTCAGTCTTGAACACTGGAGAGCTCCCACATGGTGGACTGGAAGGTGGACCGCTCAGTCAGGCATGTCAAAGGACAGTGAGCATCAAACCCTTTCAGCCAGTGAGGAACAGAAGTGTTTGGGGATATGTAAAGGCAAGGGTGAGCCCTATCCCTCAGCAGGGTGAGTGTCATGAGAGGGCAGCAGATTATTAGTTTCTTCATTTCCTACCATTATGTTTTTGGTGCTGGGTCCCTCTTAGATTCGTGCCTCAGGTATCAAAATAACAGAGCTGGCTTGGGATCCTATGAAATTTTGCATGGCTTAGACAACAAAATCTCATGGACTGATCCTGTGATAGTCCAGTCCATAGGCGAGCGGAGGATGCCCACGAAAAAAAATATATAGTCAGACAAAATCCTCCATACCTCTCATGGGCCCACCTTCCCATTTCAGTTTTAACTCCATCGTTTCCATGCCTCTCATGTGGCCACCTCCCCAACCCTTTACATTGCTGTATTCTCCACAAAGAATAGTATAAACAAAAACAAACAGAAATTTGTTATGGAATTTTTTAAGATAACTAATTTATTTCAATGTGTACTTTTGTAACTTCTTCAGATCCACTTCTTCAGACACACGAGAAATATAGTGATCTCCCTCTGGAGCCTTAAATCTCCATCACCTTTGTATGTTCTGCATTTCTTTAAAATAAAAAAGTAAAGTCACAATCCATTGAAATGAAATAAAATGAAATGTGATTGCCATTGATTCTATTCTGCACAGCTCAGCTGCCCCAGTAATACATCAAACATCAAGACTCAGTAGCATTGCGAGTCTCCCAAAAGCCTGCAATCATTTCAATGGCTGTTTCTCTCCTTGATTCCCCCTTTGCTTCTCTATCAACATGCACTCCCAATGCTTCCACAGAGATCAAGAAGTGGAGTGCACACCAAGGGCCTGTGGGAAGTGAGCATGGGATGATTCAAGTGGTACAACACACACAGCTCATGGCCGAGGGCTGAGATCATTAGGTCAGGGCCTGAGCCCAACAGAGAGCCTCAGAGGTAGAAACCTTGGTTTTGTGGTGCTGCTTTTTAAACGTGAGGTTGTGCACAGTGGAAAATATCATGCCAGCAAAGTCAAATTGTGGTTTAAACATCTCTAGCTGCAACACTCTATTTTGCTGAGGGGAAAAAGAAGGAAACATCTGTGTTATTTTTTTGCTAAATATTGTATCTTTATTTTACCTAGTACAGCAAAAAGCAAAAGCAAAGCGTGCTGCTTATATACCACCCCGTAGCGCTTCAAGCACTCTCTGGGCGGTTTACAATTATGCAGGCTACACATTGCCCCCTCCCCCAGTGAGCTGGGTACTCTTTTTACCGACCTCGGAAGGATAGAAGGCTGAGTCAACCGTGAGCCGGCTACCTGGGATTGAACCCCTGGTCGTGAGCACAGTTTTAGCTGCAGTACAGTGGTTTAACCACTGCGCCATGAGCTCTAAAGTGGATAAGATATGTAGGGGGCTATTTTAATGGCAAGCTGTTGCAAAGGTATGTTGGTATTTCTCCACTCATCATAAGCATTATTCTGGACAATGGGGTTGTTTAATTAAAAGGCCACAACATTTTTCACTCAACATGTGGTTATCCACCTCAGTTTAATGAGAATAAATTATTTCAGAGCTACAGATCAAGATCATCCACCGCAGCCTGTACAATAAAAATTCAGGAGAAGCCATTTCATTGCATAAAACAGGATGCAGAAAGAAAGAAAAAAAAACTCAGAAAAATTTTCCCTCCGCCAGCGCTAAAGAAGAGGGAAGCCCAAGCTTTCAAACAGGAGAAAAATACATTTGCTTTTGATTCCTCGAGAAAGATGAGAAGAAATGGAGGAGGAAAGGAAGAATTTCTGGCTGTCAACAAAAGACGGTGGGGCAACATGGAAGATTTTCCTCTGGACTTCAAGTTAACTGGAGATGGTGATGAATCTTTGGGGCAGAGTGTGTGAGAGAAATAAGCTCTTTTTATTATTAACCCTCCCAGTGTCCTCTTCCATGCTTCATCATGTCCATGTTGAAAATGAATCCATAATAAATGAATGAATGAATAAATAAATAAATAAATAAATAAATAAATAAATAACGTTGGGTGTACATTCCATTCAGGCATTCTTCCAGATTAAATGAATGCTAACAAATCCAGTGTTCTGCCTCACTTTAACTCTCATTGTTTGCACAGAAGATATTGTTTACTTGTTTTGTGTACTTTTTTTCTATGTAAAGTTAATTATAAATGTTCCTTAACAGTGTAAACATTTTTGTTAATGATATTCCATAGCCTATCCTGGAGAGAGTTAACTGTCGCTCCCTGGAACACCTAACAGGTCTGGTCAAGATCCTCTAGGAAGTTCCTGGTGGATTGTGCCCTTGTTTCTGGTCAAAATCCACTAGGAAGTTCCTGGTGGATTGTGCCCTTGTTTCTCATAGTTGACCACAACAGTATTTTCTTTAGTGTGTTCTAATTACCAAGTGACTAGTAGAGACAACAGAACAATTTATTTTTCCTAAATATCAGAAGCACTTAGCCTGAGACACGAGCTAGATTTTCAAAAAAGATAATTTCCTTTTCATTGATTTTAGGTTAACAAGGGAAAATGGCTATGAAAATGATGACATGTTGACTGAGAGAAAGCCGGATTTGTATTTACCCTATTTATTTTTCCAAGAAAGTCTTCAAATAATTAGCAAGGGCAAAAATGTATAAAGTGTTTGCATGTTAGGCCTCCTCCCCCTCTTTTCATTGTATAAGATTCACTCAGAAGCCGCTCGATGTGTCTCTTAACTGTATTGTTTCAAGTGCCAATTTTTAAGTCTTTTGAATGGCCTTCTGGGAAACCTCATGCAGAAGTGTCCCAGTTATTTCTGACAAGTATCCCATTCCTTTGTGCTGAACCTGGGATTAGAGAGTGCACCAAGAGAAGTGGACACCTTCTCACATTCCCATGGACTTTGATGGTGGCCCCAGTAACTAATAATACTTTGGACTGGTGATGGGACACTAAACTAGATGTCATGGGATCTTGCCTTTAAGTAACTACTTCTTCTTACAAAAAGCTCTCAGCCCTTCCTCTCTGACAATGTAGACAGGAACTTGGGAATTTCAGTACTGGACTAAAATCATTTGGTTTTCCCAGCAATCTTTGTAAGACTGTTGTGTCCCAGTGGTCACCAATGAGTGGTACAGTTCCTACTGGTGAGCTACAAAAGCAGTTTGTTTGAAACACTAATAATTCATAACACAATTATTACAATTCCCATCTTAACTAATGGAATTATTATTTTTGTCTGTGTTTACTCCCAACAACCCTTCTGCAGTTTTGGAGAAAAACCCTGAGACCTGTCGGTGGGGAGAGCAAGGAATGATGATGATGATGATGATGATGATGATGATGATGATGATGATGATGATGATAATAATAATAATAATAATAATAATAATAATAATAATAATAATAATAATAATAATAATAATAATAATAATATGAAAACAACCTTTGAACTGCAGAGCTGTAAGGAATCCTAAGGATCATTCAGTCCAGCCCTTCTCAAGGAGGCAGTGGGAAACTGAACTCCCAACCTAAGCCACTGAGCTATCTGGTAGTGGTGGGGATGAAACTTTGGGTCACTGATTGTGTGAAAGGGCCCACAGGAATGCACTGCACTTCCTCCCTTGCTCCAAATGGCACAGTGAGCCCAAGTGCATGTACTAGCTGCCTCTTCCTCTAGTCCTTTCACCTTGCTCCTATCTCTGCAGTGTGAAATAGTTGTATGAGAACAACATACCTACAAGCACTTCTATTTTGAATCACCATGCTTCAGCTAAAACTGGGTTCTTTGTAAAGAAGGACACCTAGATTTTGAACACAGACACACAAAGGGGGAACTTTCTCTCTTTCAATGCTGTTTGCTCTGAGATTTGTCTCATTGCCTGGGACAGCAACTTCCCGGGTTTTTATCTGTCACTCTGTAGTTTAGAGCTCTGGTTCTCAAATTTAGGTAATCCAGGTTTTCTTGGACTGCAACTCCCAGAAATCCCAGCCAGCACAGCTTGTGGTGAAAGCTTCTCAGAGTGGCAGTCACAGAACACCTTGATTAACCAAGGTAGGGAACCACTGGTTTAAAGTATATTTTTTTTCCAGAATTCTGCCGAGTGAAAGATTGGCTTTGTTGTTGTTGGAGTATGCAGATCAATCGTGTCCCAGTACACAGTGGGTGATTCTGCCAATCGTTCATTTCTACCGTGCTATTGCGGCACTATTGTGTATTGTTGACTTCCTGCCCCTTCTCTCTCTTCTGTGCCTTCTTCCTTGAAGAAGGGCCTTTTCCAAGATGGAGATTGCCTGAGCACATGTTATCTGATGGTTCTACCTCCATCCACACTTGCATCCATGCCATCCAGCTTTAGGGGGGTGGTTTACCCAGTTTAGAAATGTTCTTCGAAGATAAAGAAACTTGCCTAGAATATATAAGACAAATAACCTTCTTTGTTTTTCACTCAAATGCTGTATTTTACTTTACTACGGTTTACTACTTTACTACCTTTCCTACTAACATACTAAAGTCTGTAGTTAATAAACCTTTTTTTCCTAAAAGCTATTACAAGTTAACTCCATGTTTTTGACTGTAATTAATTTAGCTCATTGAAGATAATTGGTCAGAACACACAATGATCTCTAACATGGTAGCAGAGGATGGTTCCTTGTGATCCAGTTACTCTTCTATTGCTGGGAGATTAAGACTCATTAAACGTGAAGGCCAAGCAGTCAGAGTAAAGTGCTGCTGTGGTCACAGAGAGGAGTTAGACTGAAAAGAAAGGTTTTTGGTCATTCTAAATTTGAGTAAAAATATCTGAGGTAAAATATTCCATGCCAAAGTTCCAGCCTGCTAATTTCCAAAACTGGTTATTTTGCCTGCAGAATCTGTGTGAAATCCAGTGAGTGCTTGAGGTTTTAACAGAGGATGAACCTGATGTAACATATAACCAGTAAGCAGATTGGAAACTGAAGTATGCAAAAGCAAAGGGTCACATAATTCAATCTTTAACAGAAGACAGATTGGTTCAAATCAGGCATGAAACAGCCAAGAGTATGCTTGCCAAGTTGAAATCACTATACCAAGGTGATCAAGGACAGAGTATTGCAAATTTACTAAAACAAGCAACACAGTCCAAATGGCAAGAGAAATCTGAATCATCGGATCAATATATTCTGAGAATGCAAGCAATATTTGAAAAACTGGCTGTGGCAGGTGAAAAGTTTAAGCAAAAGGATGCAAGTTACTCTGATCTTTGACATCAACACAAGCCAAGTGTCAAACATCTTTTGGCTTAAAGCAGGCAGCCAAAAAATGAAGCGAGAAGTTGAACAAGATGTTATTAAGCCAAGGCTTCATTAAAAGTAAAGTGGACCCCTGTCTCTTCACATGAAACAAAGATGGCAGACTTGTGTACATGCTTACATATGTGGACGACCTGATGCTTTGTTTTGAAAATCAGTGAGACATCAAAGAGATTGTATCCAACCTCAACAAAGAAGTGGAAGTAAGGCGACTTGGACAAGCTGGTATTACTTGGGGATACAAATTGACAGAAAAGAAGATGGAAGTTTTCTTCTGAGCCTAAGGCAAAAGTTTTTTGACTTGGTGGAAAGCCTTGGACTGCAGGATGCCGATCCTGTATACACTCCTATGGAAACTGGCTTTCATAAACACAGAGAACCAAGTGAACTCTTGCCCAACAACTATGGCTCCAGAGAAGCCATAGGAAAGATGCTGTATCTTGCCACAACGACAAGACCAGATATTGTGATGGCAGTGGGCATTCTTTGCCGAAGGACCAGCTCCCTTACCCAAAGAGACTGGACTGGGATTAAGCGGGTGGTGAGATATCTAAAGGGTACTGCACATTTAAAGCTTAAATTACCATCTACAGAAAATCCTAGACTAGTGGGGTTTGCTGATGCAGGTTGGGCAGAAGGCATAGCCAATCATAAATCCACTAAAGCTATGCATAATTTATTTATTTATTTATTTATTTATTTATTTATTTATTTATTTATTTTTATACCCCGCCTATCTCGTCGATATGACCTTTGGGAATGGACCAATGAGTTGGATTAGCCACAAGAAAGGTAGCATAGCTCACTCTTCTACTGAGGCAGAGTACATCTCAACTGCAGCAACTTGTGGTGAAACTATCTGGATCAACTCTTGCTTCCAGACCACAAAATTGATGAAGCTACTCCAATTAGGGTTTTTGAGGACAATCAACGTTGCATCAGACTTTCCTTGTCAGAAAAGACAGGTGGACACAGGAAACACATTGATGTGAAGCACCACATCACAAGACAGATGCAAACAAAGGGACTGTTAAAATTTGAGTATTGTCCCATGAAGGACATGGCCTCAGATACCCTAACTAAGCCATTGGCTAGGGATAGATTACAGCATCTGTGGGGAAAATTGAATCTGGTTGATTCAGGAACACAGTGATCTGAGAAGGGGTGTTGGAGCAAGCAGTTTAATTGTGTCCCAGTATGCAATGGGTGATTCAGCCAGTCATTCAGTTCTACCGTGCTATTGCGGCACTATTGTGCATTGGTCACTTCCTGCCCCTTCTCTCTCTTCTGTGCCTTCTTCCTTGAAGAAGGGCCTTTTCCAAGATGGAGATAGCCTGAGCACATGTTATCTGAGGGTTCTACCTCCATCCACACTTGCATCCATGCCATCCAGCTTTAGGGGGCAGTTTACCCAGTTTAGAAACGTTCTTCAAAGCTAAAGAAACTTGCCTGGAATATGTAAGACAAACAACCTTCTTTGTTTTTCACCCAAATGCTTTATTTTGACCTTTCCTACTGAAATACTAAAGTCTGTAGTTAATAAATCTTTTTTTCTAAAGATATTAGAAGTTAACTTCGTGTTTTTGACTCTATACTTAATTTAGCTCATTGAAGATAATACGTCAGAACACACGATGATCTCTAAAAGCTGTCAAGGTTGTTCATTTATAACTAAAAGTGACAATAACAGCAACAAAGATGATACTGATTAAATGTGCAGTCCTATTCATATATACTCAGAATTAAGTCCTACTAGGTTCAGTGAGGTTTTGTTGTCATTTGGGTTGTCCGGGACATCCAGATCTTTCTGTTACAATTCCTCTATGTATTCTTGCCACCTTTTCTTGATGTCTTCTGCTTCTGTGAAGTCCCTACCATTTTTGTCCTTTATCATGCCCATCTCTGCACAAAATGTTCCTTTAATATCTCCAATTATCCTGAACAGATCTCTGGTTTTTCACTTTAAATTATTTTCCTCTATTTCTTTACACTGTTTATTTAAGAAGGCCCTCTTGTCTCTCTTTGCTCTTCTTTGGAAGTCTGCATTCAATTTTCTGTAACTTTCCCTATCTCCCTTGCATTTTGTTTCCCTTCTCTTCTCTGCTATTTGTAAGAACATGAGAAGAACATCTTTCTTTGGTGTCAGTTCTAGAAGGTGTTGTAAATCTTCATAGGATTGCTTAGTTTCAGCCTCTTCAGCACCGGTGGTTGGTGCATAAACGTGGATTACTGTGATGTTGAAAAGTCTGCCTTGGATTTGTATTGAAATCATTCTATCATTTTTGAGATTATATCCCAGTACAGCTTTTCCCACTCTTTTATTGACTATGAGGGCTATTCCTTTTCTTTCTATGGGATTCTTGCCCACAGTAATAGATATGATAATTGTCTGAATTGAATTCGCCAATTCCAATCCATTTTAGTTCACTGACGCCCAGGATGTCAATGTTTATTCTTGCCATCTCCTGTTTGACCACATCCAGCTTACCAAGGTTCACAGATCTTACATTCCATGTTCCTATGCAGTATTTTTCTTTGCAGCACCAGATTTTCCTTTCATTTCCAGGCACATCCGCAGCTGAGTATCCTTTCAGCTTTGGCCCAACCATTTCATTAGCTGTGGAGCTACTTGTACTTGTCCTCTGCTCTTCCTCAGTAGCATGTTGGATGCCTTCCAACCTGAGGGGCTCATCTTCCAGCCTCATATCTTTTAGCCTTTGTTCCAGTCCATGGAGTTTTCTTGGCAAAGATACTGGAGTGGCTTGTGAGGTTTAATCCTCAGTAAATGGAGCCCTAATGCCTTATACTGTTTGAGTGATAGATAGAGTTTATGAACATCAGTTATTGCTTCCCCCACCTTTTCCATTAGCATCTTCCTTGTTGAAAACTGAAACTGGAGACATTGAAAGCTTGCAAAGTATTGTTACCATTGGATTGGTTTCATAAATTGAGAGGCTAACATGCATTCTTCCTTTTTTCTTCCCCCCCTTTTTTGTGCAATGTTTCTTTTCACCTATAAGGGTACCTAACATTTTACATACAGAATTTCTGGGGAAGGGAAGTTATTTTTGGAACTAAGTAAATATATTGATGGGTTTACCTAAGCCTTGAGTTCTCTAAAATGAAATAAATGGAGGCTAATTAGTATGTTCATGGCATTGGTTATTGAGGTGGGTAAAGATTTGGGATGTTGACGTTAGTAAAAATACCTTTTTGGGGGATGCTAATGGCCCCCATCACTGACACAGACAATTTGTGCTGAAAGGGGCTTGATTAGTTTTGCTCTGGCTCTACTTCAACTTTTGGTAATTGAAAAAGTAAATAATAATGTTAGAATGCATTTACATATTCCAGCATAGATGCCTTATGACCAATCTAGAAGAGGTGCCCCCAAAACTTTGGGGTGAGACACTCCCCCCATTCTGGATCATTAGCTGCTCCAGCTTCCAGGCCAGGTTTCATGTAAGTTTCTACACTCGTCATTTTTTATCTCTTCCTGTGTTTTTCCATTGTTTATTTATGCCCCTTTTTTTAACCAGAGAAAAATTGTTCATGAAGAAGAAAAACAAAATTCTTTTTGATGACAAGTGATGGGACACCTCGCTTTGCCTATTATGTGCCATCAAGTCACATCCAACTTATGGTGACCTTCATACTGTTTTCAAGATAGGTGAGATGTTGAAGGAGTGATTTTACAAGTGCCACCCCTATAAATTTCCATGGCAAAGTGCGTATTTGAACCCACGCCTCACGAGTCCTAGTCTGGTACTCTATCCACTACACCACACTGGCAGGAGCACACTTAAGTCAACCATAATCCAACATTAGCAATGATTTTGTACATTCAGAAGTTGACCTGGCCCTTCCATTTCCCATTTGCTGAGCAAATGGATTGCAACCCTCAATGAAGTTTCTTGTCATTCCTTAACAACCAAAGGTAATAATAATCATAGAATAATAGAATTGGAAGGTTCTTATAAGGCCATCAAGCCCAACCCCCTCCTCAAGGCAGGAATCCAAATCAAAGCAGATCTGGCAGATGGTTGTCCAATTTTCTCTTAAATGCTACCAGTGTTGAGTACTCACCATCTCCTGAGGTAGTTGGTTCTATTGTCGTACTGCTCTAACAGTTCATTAACTGTTAGTTTTTCCTGATATTCAGATAAATCTGGCTTTCTGTACTTTGAGCCCATTATTATATGTCCTACACTCTGTGATGATCGAGAACAGATCCTGCCCCTCCTCTATATAACAATCTCTCAAGTATTTGAAAAGTGGTATCATTATCTTCCCTCAGTCTTCTTTTCTTAAGGCTAAACATCACCAGGTCTTTCTGTCTTTATTCATAGGACATTATTTCCAGTCCTCGATCATACTTGTTGCTCTCATCTGAAGTTTATCCAGTTTGTTGTCATACTTCTTAAAGTTAGGTGTCCAGAACTGGACTCAAGATGGGGCCTAATCAGTGCTGACTAGAGGGGGACTAGTACTTCACAGGATCTAGAGAGTATACTTTTATTAATGCATCCTAAAATAGCATTTGCCTTTTTTTGCAGCCACATCACACTGTTGGCTCATATTCAGCTTTTGATCTGCAACAATTTCAATTCTCGTTGTACGTTGTACAGCATTTCTACTACATTTTCCAAATGAAAGGTAGAATCAGCCAAATCGGCCCAATCCATCCAAGGATACATTTCTTTCTCTATGATTAGTGGCTCTCAGTAGTTTGAACTTCTTTCAGAAACATGACTTCGAAGCCTGCTAGAAAGTAACATTCATGTATTAGAGACAGCAAAAGGAAATGGGAGAAAATGAAGAGGGGGGAGGGAAGGATTGTTATGGATTCTTCCATTGTTTCATTTCTTAACATACACAGATGTTAAAAAGGAATGCTCATATGCAGAAGACTAAGACCTTTGAGAAGAGATATGGCAAGGGCAACAGATACTACTGAAAGACCATCAGGAAAAGCTGTAAGAGAGCAAACAACAAAACAAAAAATATACATGCTATAGGGTAAATTCATTTTCCCCAGGTAAAGCAGACTCACTGAAATCAACTTACATTGGGATGGATTAACAAGTCCCATCCCCTTCACGGATTGCTGCCTTGTCATGGCAAAAGGGCTTGAACCATAAAGAGCTGGACCATAAAGAAGGCTGACCACCGAAGAATTGATGCTTTTGAATTGTGGTGCTAGAGGAGGCTCTTGAGAGTCCCCTGGACTGCAAAGAGATCAAACCTATCCGTTCTGAAGGAAATCAACCCTGATTGCTCACTGGAAGGACAGACCCTGAAGCTGAGGCTCCAATACTTTGACCATCTTATGAGAAGAGAAGACTCCCTGGAAAAGACCCTGATATTGGGAAAGTGTGAAGGCAAGAGGAGAAGGGGACGACAGAGGACGAGGTGGTTAGACAGTGTCACTGAAGTAACCAACATGAATTTGACCCAACTCTGGGAGGCAGTAGAAGACAGGAGGGCCTTGCGTGCTTTGGTCCATGGGGTCACGAAAAGTCGGATATGACTTAATGACTAAACAACAAGTCCCATGCATTTGAATAGATTAATCCTACTTGGATTTATTTTATAGATTGCAGGATCTCACTTTATAATCTGATACATATACAGTAGATGGTGCACATAATCAGTACCATTTATTAATCTCTCAGTGGTTTTTGATACTATCAGTCATGGTATCCTTCTGGGGTGCCTTTCTGATATGGGTCCTGTAGGTACTGTAATACAGTGGTTCTGATCCTTCTTGGAGAGCCAAGCCCAGAAAGTTGTGTTGAGGAAATTATGTTTGATTCCAAGGCATGGTTAGACATGGAGATGAATAAAAAAAACGGATTGCAATATTCGTCAGAAATCACTGATTCATTAAATATTAATCTCTTCATATTCATGGGATCCAGAGACCCCGACGAATATGAAGGGATGAATACAGTATTTCCCCATTTTTATTTGTCCCCCATAGGAAGAGAGGGAAGACTAGCCTTCCCTCTCTTCCTATGGCTTTCCTATTCTGCCTACTGGCCCGCTACCATCTTTGGAAAGGGCAGCCTGGATTCCCTTAGACTGCCAGTCTATTTCCAGGCCCAATTCAAAGTTCTGGTTATAGTCTATAAAACATGCTGCTTATAATCTTAATCTTAGAACTGCAGAGCTGGAAGGGCCCCTATAGATCATTGAGTCCAGCTGGTGTCAAGGACGCATAGTGGGGAATCAAACTCTCAACCTCTGACTCCGCAACCAGGGACCTAAACCACTGAGCTATCCGGGAAAACTGCCCCATAGTGCTTAAAGCTCTTTCTGGGCAGTTGACAGTTGGAATTTTGCAGGCAACAAGCTGGGTATGCAATTTACTGACCTTGAAAGGATGGAAGGCTGAATCAACCTCAAGCCAGCCCAGGATTAAACTCAGATCATGAGCAGAGTCTTCAGTGCATCACTGCAGTTTAACCACTGCACCATACAAACATGGACAGGTCTCAGCTGGAATACTGTACCCAGTTCTGGATATGGCAGTTTAAGAAGGATATGAACAAACTGGAATGTGTCAGAGGAAGGCAACCAGGCTGGAAAGGATCCAGAAATCAACCCTCTAAGGATGACTGGCTACTTCGTGAGTTAGGCATCTAGCTGCAGAACCAGAAGTTGGCAGTTTGATTCCCCACTTGCCTCCTGCGTAGGAGAGTCAGCCTGTGTGCTCTTGGGCAAGCTGCACAGCCCCAGAACACCCCAGAAGAAGGGAGCCGTAAACCACTTCTGAATGTTCTCTACCTGGAATATCCTGAAAAGGGTTGCCATTGATTGGCTGGCACATGATTATTATTATAAAAATGATTGCGGAAGTGAGCCAAGAAAAGAGAAATTTGGAAAGTCCTGTAATGAGTGGTTGTGGTGGGTTTTTCGGGTTCTTTGGCTGTGTTCTGATGTGTAATGAGCTCTGTTTGAAGTGCATTGATGCAGAAGATGGGGCAAGCTTTTTTTTTCATGTTTCTAGAAGGTAGGAGCCAAAATAAGAGCTTGACATTTCATGAAAGGGATTAGCAACTAGCTCTTTGGAAATGGGCCAAGGTATCTGAGAAGATGGTGGTTTCTTCTTCCTCCTGTTTAAACAGAGGCTGGAGGACCATCTCTCTGTGATGCATCTGCTGCTTTATGGCAGAGCTGGATTCCATGACCGTCAAGGCCCCTTCCAGCTCTGCGGTTCTAGAATTCAGTGATCCTGCGGTTCTGTGAAAGGCATCCACAACTAGGAAGGGCAAAACAGTTGTCTTCCAAAATAGAAATGCAGCCATTCTCTCACAGCATCAAATGTTTTGCTATCAATGTGCAGTTCTAGACAAATAGTATTCAAGGTAAAGATGAGCTTTAAAGTGTAGCACTTGGTAGGGCTAAAATGAAAAGGTAATTTATCATAAATATTTTCAGCAGTATTGAAAGGACAGACATCCTCCACCCACCTCTACCTCTTTTTTTGAACGCCGCATTAAAAAAATCAAAATAATGTCTCTTTGGAGAATAAAGACAGTAGTTCCTGAAGGAAGTGTCCGGAGACATCTAGACAGGCATACAGGTCACTGCTTGGTTTGCTTTTGGTGCAGTTTGAGTCAAATCAAATTATAGCAACCACACATGTTTTGAACAAGAGTGATCCATCCTGCTTTAAGAGCTGTCCCGCTGCTTTCTGGCACAGCACTAGGCCTGCCACGCTCATTATTATCCCATTCTTTTGCTCCTAAAGGCAGTTATTCTGGTCCCAAATAGAGCACTGGGTGGCACTTTATGTGACAGCAACCCTGGGACATATGCAGTGGGTTGTGACATTAAAAAGGATGATGGAGAAATCCCTTCCTTTATTTTTGTCTTCTCTCGCTTCAGTGTGTCTGATGCAGTGCTGACTCATTGGGCGAAAAAAATTAAAAAGGGGGCAAGTCACTGTTTCTGGCGGGTGACAAAAGATGGGGAAGGGAGGTGTCAATAATCGAAAGGGAGACAAATTGGAGCTATCCAAAGATCCAAAGACCCTTCTCAAGGGAGAAGAAATGTCTCCAGTGTGAACAGAAGGATCGCTCAAGTGCAAGATAAAATAGATCACACTAAAGATAAGAATCTTTCAAGGACGAACCAGACTCTTCCAGCTTCTCCCATTTGGATGAGCCCTCCTTTCCTTGTAGTTACATCACCACGTGGCCTATTTTAATTGGATGGAGATTTTGTGGGTCACAGCATTTTCCATGATTGGCTGACATTTCTCATGTAATAGATAGGCCTTTTAGGGAGTGGAGTCCTCAAAACCATTGGGCTAAGGAAACAGATTGGAGAAGTTGCAGGATTATGCAGGTACAAAACTGTCCTCTTTGGTGTAGCAAATCTTCCATTCCCCTGGTGTCATGAGTGGGTGGGAGTGGGAGTGGGAGGAGCTGGAGTATTTAGCATTTGGACTGAGATATGACCCATGTGTGTGCATAAATCAATAAAAACAATCCCAGATTCTCTTATCATAAATAGCTGGGCCTAGTGAACTACAAGGATATCGGTGTTAATAGGTACCTACATGATGGCATTTGTCCCTTTTCTCCGTATCTGCTCACTTCATAGCATTTTTCTGTCTAGTCATCTATATTACCATAAAATAAAGTGCTGCATCAACAGGAAACAGAAAAAGAAAACCCTCACTAACTCCCATGCATTGTATAATATTTAAACATCTCCTCCAAATGTAGATTTTGACTTTTTGCCCAGTGCTGTACTGAAAGTTTTCTCATCAAACCCCTAATTGTTAAGTAAATCTTTACTCAATATATCTCCACAGAGAATCAGTGGGGAGGGATTTAGAGTCTAGTATTAGTCTCCTTTCTGCTTTGAGGTTAATCTATTCCCTTTATTTATATGACATTCTTTGAGTTGCAAGTTACTAATGTTCTTTCTTGGAAGAGATTACTGCCCTTTCTAAACAGAAGTAATGTGTTCTCTTTCCAAGAACTCTCTACCTACCAAATCCCTCCAGTCCCACCTCCCAAAAAGAAAGGGAAGCATCTTTTTCCAGACATTTGGCACTGCACTGTCCCCAAATAGTACCCACATGTTACAAATCACCAAGTCATTTACGATGGCTGACCCTTTAAATTGTTTTCTCTGTGTGTCATACAGAGCAGGAAGCTCAAGGATTTATTATTTTACATGAGCCTACACTGGAGTCCAAAAACGAGTCAAGAGCTTGGGGGATTTACTCACTTAATAAGATCAAATCAAAGTTGGACCAAAGCCATCTGTCGTGGTGGACTTGCTAGGCACTAGGTCCCACATTGTCTTGTAAACACAGAGTGATGCAACGCTCTGTTCTTCAAATTCTCTTTTGTCTTTCCAACTTCAGAAAAGGCTGAATTGAACATAGCCGGGATTGTGTGTGCAAAACATATGCCCATGTGAGAGATCCATATCACCACCATCTTACTGAATGCTGCCAGCTAATGTATAGGGTGTGTCAGAGATAGCTGGCACGCTAATAACTATACAGATAAAGGCTAGGCGACCACATGCAGTAAAAGCATTATAACCTGGGTTGCAGGGACTTGACTTATCAATGCTATTTGTAAGTGTTTTTGGAACACAGAAAATGTTTGAAGTAAGATTGGGATAAACAAGCAGATATGAGCAGATGGAATGCTCTCATGAAGAGACAATTTGGAAGCAGAAGTAATTTCAATTGCCATGTACCTGGGCATGAAAGGATGCTCTTGGGCATGCTCAGGAAGTCTTTTCCTGTTGAGATGAATAAGATTTGTAGTTTCTTATTACTTCTTACCCAGTTCTTTGAATGAGGAAATATAAGACGCTACAACTCCCACACAGCATAGCAGGAAATACTATTTCTCTGTATTTTCCTAAGCATGTTCAGAAGTAGCATGGTCTTAGGAAGGAGACTTGTAAGGCCTCTCTTCTTCCCTGCAACAAGCCCTTTATTTGCTAAGCCAATGCAAGGTGACGGGATTCAAAGAGAAGGGAGATAACAGAGAAGTGCAGGGAAGTCTAGGGCAAAGATTCTCCAGAAAAGATTCGAGAAACCAAACTCATACAGGGAGCTCATGAATCAGTAGTGTTATGATGATGGCCCAATAAAGATCCAGTCATGTTGAGATCAAGCAGTCAGTCACATGGATCAAATGCTTACATAGATTAAGCTGAGCATTATCAAAGTTGCAGGTAATGTCAATGGGTTCATGTTCTTTGCAAAATGAGAGCTTAAGAGAGGAGTGGAACAAGAAATGTAGAGATGGATTTGGAGAGTAAAAGACAACCAGCAAAATAGGGAAGCCTGTTTGAGAAAGGAGGCTCAAGGAAGGAAGAAACAAGAATGATATCTATTCCTTAGAGGCGATTTTAAATCAATCTACGATGGTCTGGGCGAGATTCCAGACCAAATCAGGAAAAAAACTAAATACCTTCAAGGCAGATGTTCACAGCAAACCTTGTAGAAATGTTACTGTTTTGGATGAGAACTCCCTTGCCTGGATCTGGAATACAGTCAAACTGACATTGCAAAGAAATTCTGGGATACGTTCTTGAGATCAGGCTCTTCAGGTTCCCAAGATTTCTACCAGGAATCTAACCTTCTGCAAAGGAGGTGCATCATTTTCCCCTGGGTGTTTAAGTAAAGCTTTAAAAGTTTATCTAGCCTAGCATCTTGTTTCCTGCAGTGGCCAACCAGATGCCTCTATGAGGCTCCACAACATCAAGATACCTTCCTCTATAGGTGCTGAGTGCTCTTCATCCTGCCTGCAAAGACAGAGGCCCCGTGTGGAGATCATAACTATTAGACACTGACAATAGTAGACCAATGCATTTTCCCCACTGCATTTTGAGGAAGCAAACTTCATAAAGTTTTCGTATTGTAAATAAACACTTTTTGATGTCTGTGCTTAATGTTCTGGCAAACTGCAGAGTTGTAGTACAAAAAGATCGATCTCTCTCTCTCTCTCTCTCTCTCTCTCTCGATCTCTCTCTGTGCACAGTCTCTTTCACCAGTTATAGTTCCATGGCTCCATTCAACTCTGGCCACATTCAAGGGTTAACTTACCTTCGCTAAAAATCATCAAGGATTTTTTGGGGTGGGTCTTGTCAATTTTGAGGAGCTTCCCTTGAGAATGGCACTGAAACTTTGCCCGTGTTTGTCTAGTCTCTGGGCAGCCAGCTCAGCCTTGTACCTTTGAAAAGCACTGTCAATGTTCATAGGTGCATTTTGTTTAAGATAATGCTTACAGGGCCAACCAGAGTGAAACAGTCACAGCAGGCAGCAAGTATCAGAAGGTACCAACAGGAGAGAGACATAGGTCACAACATCCTCTATGCACTCCCTAAGCTGGCATACTACCTTCAGGTAGTGTTGAAGATGCTCTCTCATCACCAGTGTTGAAAAGAATTCAGTTTCAAGCCTAGTTGGCTTTTGTACATGACATAAGACCCATTTTTATTCATTGGAGGAAAATACCTTGGCCATCCTCTATCAATAGCCAACCATTAGAGCAGTGGTTCCCAAAATTGGGTCTCCACATGCTCTTGGACTACATCTCCCAGAAATCCTGGCCAGCACAGCTGGAGACCCAAGGTTGGGAACCAGCGCGTTAGAGCAAATACACCAAAAAGAAACTGCTACCGGGTTAGTGCCAGACTATTATACATACTACCTGTATGTGGCCATGCTGTAGGAAGAAAATCCTGCTCATTCTATATGTTAACTCTTGAATCATCCAAACCACAGGAAACCATGGGACATGTAAAAAATTATAAATAGACTTTCAACGTAAGCTTCCATTTTAGGCACAAGGTTGGGGGTAGAAGGATAAAATGCTCCTTGGGGGGAAAACTTAATCTTTTTTCCGTGTTTTAGTTGTCAGTTTTGACAGATATGATAAAAGCTAATTAAATTTTTGTTAATTTATTTTGTCTGATTTAGTGACTGCTTGTCACACAAATCCCTCAATAAGTCAGACTTTGCTTTGCTATCAACCTTTCCACTCTTCTCTACCCCAAAATGCTATTAGGTAAACGCTGGGAAAGTGGACTTGTTTAACTCAAATAAACATGAGGAGCACTTAAGCTCAATCTACCTTGCACGCTTCATTCGCATGTGTCTGCCTGGGAGAGAGAACCTAACTTTTTCCAAGTTTATAAATCCCAAGCCGATAGTTACTCCTTTTACTTTCTTAATGGGTTTCTATGACGGCAGCTACCCAGAGGCGGCGCTGAAAAAGTGGTGGGGTGGGTGGGAAGACAGTGGACAAAGTGGATTTTGTGTGTGTGTGTGTGTGTGTGTGTGTGTGTGTGTGTGTGTGTGTGTGTGTGTGTGTGTGTGTGTGTGTGTGTGTGTGTGTGTGTGTGTGTGTGTGTGTGTGTGTGTGTTCTGGACTCATGGCAAGGTCAGCTGTAACTAACAACACCAACTCTACTAGCAGTGATACCACTCCAAAAGATTAAGAGGCAGATATTTTACAATATAAATCTTTTTGAAGTATTATTAGATAACACTTTGAAATGTTGGTGAAAGGGAATTGTAAAATTCTCCATCTTATTTCTTACAGGGATCATTCTGAGTGTGCATGCTGGTTAACAGGGCTTCAGCTGTCATCTGTCATACAAGAAGTATAAATTCCTTAATTAATTAATCAATTTATTAAAATTACCTTGTGGAACACGGCTTTGACTACCTCAGTTTTCAGTTAGATTGAGGGAGCATCTACACTGGTCATTTAATCCCCAGTTTGCATTGGATTTGGCATGGATAATGTCTAATTCAACAGTGATGGCTACACAATGTAAAACTTAGCATAGGGAAGCATGGTGGGAAATTGTCTCTTTCCCTTGGGGAATTCTCTTTTTTGTTCAGCTGGTAGTGATGGTTTTATTTTGATCCAATTCAGCTGGGATCATTTTTCTTTGCTTTCTGGTGTGTGTGATCACCTTATCCTGTGTGTCAAATAAGTGACATGCCATTTAGGGGGAATGAGAGCAATCAGTGTCGCTGCTGAAGCCATAGCAGTAGTGTTGAGCATCACAAGTTAATGAGCAACAAGGGACCTTCCCATTGGAACCAGCTGAGAGCAGTGACAGGGTGAGACAAGGACGGCTCCTAACAGTCTTGACAGCCTGCTTACCCTCCACTGCTATCTTCTGGGTGAGCTTGCCTCTCCTTCTGCCCGCCTGCCTTTTCCCTGATCAAAAAAGGTCCAGACACTTTGGGGGAGATAGACCTGCCAGCTGCCTCTTTTTGACTGAACCTGAACTTTCACAGTCCCAAGGATGGAGGGAGCCACTATGAGCACCAGAAACTGCTGGAAACATGACTTGAAAGCAGGAAGATGAGACTTTGAAAATGTAGAAGGGAGGGAGAGAGTGTGGGAGAAAGAAAGAAAGATCATCTCAAGGTCAGGGGCCCAACTCAGAGCCAGTGGCTAGGCTAGGGGATACAGAAGGGGAGGGAGTAGCTAAGAGAAGAAGTTGGGTCTTTTATGTTGGGGACAGGGAAGGAGGGAGGTAGCTGAGATCCCAGTGAAAAATCTATAGCATGGATTCTTCTAACAGTATAATTAAGCATTTCCTTTGTGGATTGTTAAGAATGATATCAGAGGCAGAAAGGGGTAGGGGGAGAGTGGTTTAAAAAAATCTGAATCAAGCTGAATTAATGTAGAGAAATCTCTATGTGTAGTTGAGCCCTTAGTCTGAAAACCCAGACAAGAGCTATTAATCAGCATAGATGATATTTGTCAATATTAAATGTTATTTTTTACATGTCTTGAAATTCTCAGACATTAACAAGCACATGTGTTAAAATAAAAACTAAACAAATTAAGTAGATTATTCAGCAGAACCATATTTTCCTTAATAGTAGTATCAGTGGTGACGGCAGTGGCGGCAGTAGTTGTAGCAATATTTAGAGTCTCAGGTTCAATCCTTGGAAGTTTAATAGGGCTGTGGGGGGGGGGAGGACAGGACAACACTGAAAACATTTTGCTGCCTGAGATGACAGAGACTGCTTCCCTACTTCCACATATAGATACTGACTAGGTGGCAATTGAATCTCATTTGGAGAATAATGTGGGGAAATCCAACTCACCACCACTGAGGAAGAATAGGCTAGATTTGCAGGGTGTATGACCACATGTCTGAGACACACAGCTGAGGCTCTCCAGAAGAGCAACCAAGGAGATGTTGCTACTACTCCCAATAACAGAATCTCTCGCCTGAGGCCAATGCATCACTATGCCAACAACAACCCTGACAAGATGCTGCCTGAAATCCTGGCCTGTTGCTGTTGGCTTGTATAGACAATAATGAGGTGGACAGACCAGCAGTCTGATCTGGTGTATAAGGCAGCTTCCTATGACCCACATAGGCTATCTTGTGTCTGATTTTAGTATGTGGAATAGCACAAGCCAAAAAAGTTTTCCTAAGGAGGTTTTTCACCCCACCACCCTGCTGCCTCATTAAAAGAAGAAGGAGTTTGTACACATCATCATGGTGTTGATGTTAAAGGTACAGCATGAATTATTTCTCTCTCTCTCTCTCTCTCTCTCTCTCTCTCTCTCTCATTGTTTTGCATCTGGAACAAATTAAAGGTGGGAATAGATGTCCCTAATGTTTTTTTTAAAATGGTAGAAATGAGAAATATGTAGCTGAGCATTATCTTTTAAACAATTGTTCTCATCGATTCAAACCAGCAAATGCAGCTTTCCAGCATGGCAATTATGTTCCTGACTTGGCAGGATTTATTCCCTGAGTGTTGTACCATGCTAACATGCTGGATGAGGTAACAAATTACTACATTAAGAGACTTCATAGTTCTGAATTAAGCTTTTTGGCAATTTGACAGATTGTGTGACTTTACACTTGTGATAAGCTAGCAGAGCAAAGGTTCTCCCTTCTCTCTGTGTGTGTGTTGACACGCATTTACCTTGATGCGTTCCACATTTTACCTTATGGTGTATTGTGACAGGAGGAATTAAAAAGGGCATGCTGGCTGGCTGGCATTTCTCATTAAACCAGACAATGTCACGTTCACAACCCTTCTGAATCACTTCTAAGATATTTAATCAGTTTTGTAATAGCCTGGGAAACTCAAATAGTATTCTGAAATGAAGCCACCAGTAGCCTTATGGTGTGTTAGGAAAATCTTGGCTGGGGCTGTCTAAGATCTCAGGCAGAAGGGAATCTGCTCCATGAAGTCCTTTAATCAAAGATGCCAGAAATGGAACGTTGCCTACATATGCACCAATCTAACATTGCAGGCGTTCATATGAACAGTGGAACTTCCCCTTCCTTTCCTCCTCCCACTGTCCCCACGTGTCTTTTTCCTACAATGAAAAAGAGGAAATGGGGGGAAGAAAAAGAAAAATTATGGAGGGTCTCCAAATCTTCCAGAGCAGATGTTGTGAATGCACATTGGGTTGCAGGCAGGGGCTTAGGCTATCTACAAACCAAACAATGGACACTATTTGATCTGTAGGAGGGCTAACTGGAAACAACACAGTGACCTCAACTGAAAGCATGGAGGTTAGAACTGGCTTTTACTCATTTAAAGGACATGGAGAAGGTTTTTCTTTGTGGGAGGTAGGCAGGAACGACACCCTCAGAATCCACAAGCAGTGTTGGCCAGTGTACTCTTTAAAAAGTAACTTGTTCTAGGGCTGCCCTCTTAAGACTTCCAAAGATAAACATTGTCTGCTACATCACCAACATTTGCCAGTTTCTGGCATCTTAATCTAGGCAACTAGTTTCATGCTCTCTTACAACGAAATCCTCTCTGTGCTTTTGGTGGCACAGTCCAATGTCTACTAACTCAGCAGTGCTAACCCTGCTGACCTACGGATGAACAGATTAGTATATATTCATTTCACCTACTAGTTCCATAGTTCATACCTTGGTTCTATCCTCTGTGTGCATTAAGTTCTCTGTGTGAGAACTCATATTTAAATTCTGTTTCGAATGCATTTGTCTCACAAAAGAAGTCAATTAAATACTACATTCTCTTCAAACATTTATTTTAAACCGCAATGCTTTGTAAAGTATCCATTACGCATACTCTGCGTTGCAAAGTTCAGTGTAGTGTCAAATCCCAAGTATAAACATGGCAACTGTAATTCATCCAAAAAGTCTGGATTAGATTGGTTTGCTTTAGCATTTGGGCCAAATGAAAGCCATGCGCCATGCTAAGGTTAACCTTGCAAGCAGATTGGCCAAGCTTCTCTCAGAACTCCAGGCTCAGCTCCATTTGCTCTACTGTGGATAAGAAGTCAAAAGCTCCATGGACATGGACTTAGAACAGGAGTAGACAGCATGCTTCCCCAACCCTTCTCATGGTCTCCACAGCCCCTGATATCACCTTCAATGTGGGTTGTGCACCACCAGGTCTGTTTGAAAAATGTCCTACTGTTTGCCTTGTTTTAGAGCACGGGTGGTTAAAGACTGCAAGTGGCACCCCGGTCTGGGATTCACACAGATGCCAGATTCCCTCTCTCTCTCTCTCTCTCTCTCTCTCTCTCTCTCTGCAGTATGTGACATATACTGTATATCTCTTGGGGAGAAACAATGGGTTTAAAACCAAATTTCTCTCTTGGGGCATGGGGGAGAATTCTTAAATGTTTTCAGAGCACTCACGCCCCTTCCCATTTTTGTAAGGTGAGTTCAGATTTTAAAAAGATGATTTTTGTCTGATTTTTTTCTGACAAACATAGATGTTGCACGAGCCGGTGTGGCCTTCCAAAGTCTAGAGATGTGTGACTGCTAGACCTTTGGTGGTTACTCGTGCCTCCTAGAGGGTTGCACTCATAGAACCATCTGGGAAGGATAATTCTAATATAAAACAAAATGTGTGCTCCCCACACTTCCTCTTTTAGTTTCATTTATAACTCTACATTAGTTTGTCTAGTGGCATTTTCCCACTTCCACTGTAGAGATGGCAGTGTGGCCCATGAGGAATCTAAGGATTGAAAAGGACTTCCAGATTCAATGAAACTGCCCACCCCAACTTAGAAGCTGCTTAAAACTATATTTATCTAAGAATCTTTATATTCAATAAAGGGTAAACATTCATTCTTAGTTTGACAAACTATAGAACTGTGTTCAAACAGCAGGAAAATATGTTACATAATTTGTCATGAGACACATTCAGAAAATGTCAGCAGAAGGGGGGGCGGTCTTAAAAGCCAAAAAGTAAAAGGTATGGAGACAAGCCCTTGAGTCCAAAAGAGACAGTATGAGATGGAAATTTTTTTGTGTTACCACTTGAACAATAATATCATTTAAAGGCAGGAAAGAGGGAGAAGGAAAACCTTAAACATCAGCCCTGAGGCCAAGTCTCTCCAGTTCAGTTGAAATATATATATATATATATTTCAGTGCTGTTGTTGTTTTTCACGTACACTAAGAAGTGTGTCCTTTTTATCATTTAGTGCTCTTGGCCATATGGCTGTAAGTCATTGCCCCTGGAAACTGAAACCAATAGATTAAAAACATGATTGTTAACTCTCACCCTACTCATCGCCCCCCCCCCACACAAATGCCTCGTACAATGCAATGGATAGGCAACCTTTCCTTTATAAGAGTATTAACAATAATGGCATATGATAAAACAGATATAGCATCAATGTTCTTCTTTCTCTGGAATACTGGAATAGTAGAATATACACCAACAAAGTTGACTTGATTCATCACTGAATAACAAAGTAGGAAACACAGATTGTTTTTTATTTACCAACCACAAGGCAAAATTTGCAAATTTCTCTAAGTTTTTTTGTGTGAGAGAGAGCTGTGGTACACTCCAGTGGGTTGGACCACATGGCTGTAGAGCCAGGGGTCAGAAGTTTGAATCCCAGATGAGCTTCCTTGGCGGAGGGCCAGCCAGATCACCCCCGAGCATGTGAGGCTGATAATGTTACTTACATTTCCACCTGTGAGGACGTGGGTAAGCTGTACAATCCCAGAATGCCATTAAAAGGAGGGAGTGCTCAACCACTTCTGAGTACTTCGTTCCTAGAACACCCTGGAAGGGTGGCCAGAAGTCATAACTAATTTTGTTGTTGTTTAGTCGTTTAGTTGTGTCCGACTCTTCGTGACCCCATGGACCAGAGCACACCAGGCCCTCCTGTCTTCCACTGCCTCCCAGAGTTGGGTCAAACTCACATTGGTAGCTTCGATGACACTGTCCAACCATCTCGTCCTCTGTCGTCCCCTTCTCCTCCTGCCTTCACACTTTCCCAACATTAGCGTCTTTTCCAAGGAGTCCTCTCTTCTCATGAGATGGCCAAAGTATTGGAGCCTCAGCTACAGGATCTGTCCTTCCAGTGACTAATTTGACAGCACATAATTAATACAACTATTTTGTGTATGTGTGCTGTATGGGTGACTGGGAAAAAGGAAGAGACAAGATACTTTCTTTTCTGCAGAAACAGGAATTTTGTGCAAGTATTTTCAGAAATTGCAAAGGCCATGATGCAAACAACTACATCTACAGTCCTGATAACCTGTACTAGAGTCACAGTTTATCAGTGCAGCTCCGAAACCCTTACAATGGGTTGCAGCAAACACATTCTTACAACATCTGGGGAGCAAAAAGACTCTTTCACAGTCTTAGCAGGCATGTGCTTCATAGGATCATTTCACTTTCTAAACAAAGCATCATGACTATTTCTTTTTGATTCAAATGGAGAAATCACAACACCTATACCTTTTACATCTTTAAAACATAAGTGGTTGAAATATGGTAGCCCTTGTGGAAGGGGCAGAGTCTGCATTTTTGTGCACATTTTATACAGTCCAGGGCTTTTGAAGACATCTTTAAACTTTGGAGCATTTAAAACCATTCCTGCTGCCCTGCCGTGTGTCATTGGGTTGACTGCTTTTGTTGAAGCAAAAAGTTGTAAGGAAACTACATTCTTAGAAAATGCGAAAGCACCTATCAGAGCTCTGCAAAATTGAACATACCCAGGTGTTTAGAAAGTCTATTATTCCTCCAAATCCACCCCAAATCGCTTTACTGGAATGTTCAGAACTGCATGCCTGTAGGCACTCTCAGGCATTATTCTGTTGGCAGACTCACTTATCCATTACAATACTGTTATGCTCTCCTTCGCCTCTTGCTCCTCTCCAGGCGTCTTCCTTCTAAATATAATGCTACACAATGACAGTTGAAAAAGGGTTCAAAAGTTACCCAGGGTAAAAAAAAAAGTTTTTTAGGAGTAATTAGAGTACCTAACTGATCATTAGAGTACCTACTGTAACGGTGTTCCATGTCTAGTCGTGCTGGCCACGTGGCCGCGGAAACTGTTTTCGGACAAATGCTGGCTCTATGGCTTGAAAATGGGGATGAGCACCGCTTCCTAGAGTCAGACACGACTGGACTAAATGTCAAGGGGAACCTTTACCTTTACCTTTACCTTTAGAGGTAAAGGTAAAGGTTTATTGTTACCTTTATTGTTACAGTATACAACAGTGGCCACAAATGATGTTGGTGGGATATTCTCGAGCTCATCATCCTCATCACCCCACAACAGGGTGCAGGCCAGCTTTCTTGTGCTTTTCAGCTTCTGTTTGGCTCTGCGGTAAATATGAATATGTCTTCTGCAGACCTGCATTTTCTTCTTAGATTTTCTGGGTCTTCAGACAGCATTCCCCTGAGACTTGCAGGGGGTCCTAAGGGGGTACAGGCCCATAGTAGTAACCTTGGGGGCACAAGCGCCCTTTGGCTTTCTGCTTTTGGGGGTGACTGGGAGGAGTGGAATTAGTTTTCCTTGTCCTCCATCTTCTCCAAGCCTCGCCAATCTCTACAAAGACCTGCAGGCACACCCAAAAGTCCCCCCAAACCACCGCTGTGGCGTTTCAGCAAGCGCTCTGGAATTTCAGCCCCTACGGCTGCCCCTTTTCCAGCCAAACCCCTCAAACCTCTTCCTATTGCCTGTAGGGCCGGGAGGGCACCACATCAGGGACCAATCCTGAGGCTGTACTTTGGTTACAAGGGACCCCTCTATCAAACCCTCCTATAGGCCTACGGTGACCTCATCAACCCCCTACATCATCCCTAAGCACTGCCCACCAGGGATGAGGGCCCTGGGTCAATTCTTGGCCTTTTGTCCTGCCTCAAAGGGGTGGGGCACCTGTCAAAATTGATTTTGATGAATGCTAGGTACTCTAACGACTTTTAGGAAGTGCTTCAGTTCCAGTTTCTTTGTTTCTAATTACAGTAAGTCTCTCTTTTTAAAAAAAAAAAAGATGCATAAATGTCATTTGGCTGGGTAGCTCAGTGAGTTGGAGGATCTGGCTCCAGAACAAGAATTCAGGTGTTCGATTCCTCACTGTGCCTCCTGCGAAAATGGCCAGCTTGTGTAGCCTTGGACAAGCTGCACAGTCTGAGAGGGCCACCAAAAGAAGGGAATGGTAAACTGAACCTGAATATCCTCACTCTGGAAAACTCTGAAAAGGGACACCATATTTTGGAATCAGCTTGACGGCATTTAAATATTATTCTGTCTTTTAGTCACTTTAGATCAAAACTGGAACTGAAGGGATTTATTCATCTTGAACTAGATCATATTGTAGCTTTGGTTCTCTAAGTACAACAAAGTACAAGTGACCAGTCAGGCCTTTTCTACGTGTAAGATTAACTGCAGTTCCCTGTGTTTATATCAGCATTACTAAATCTGCTTATAGGAATTTCATTATACATTACCAGTTGGCACACCTATCAGCTTCTTTCACCTCTTCATAGGGATGCCACGTTTTATCTCTTAGAAGAGGAAACACTGTATTCAAAAACATTGTCCTTTGATCCACATCCAAGACCAGAAATAGCCCTAGAAAGCTGTGTTTAGAGGGTTGGGGCGGGGGAGAGTTGTTGATAAGCATGGATCTGAATAAAGGCCCTATTATACTTTTTCCTAAGATGTCAAATTCCTCCAAATTTAATTTTGGAGTGCTATTTCAGAGGAGGAAGCCGGCACGAGGGCTGAGCATCTAAATATTCTTGGTTTGTTTACGGAACGTGTGTGGAAGACAG
This sequence comes from Pogona vitticeps, assembly GCF_051106095.1. NCBI lineage: Eukaryota > Metazoa > Chordata > Lepidosauria > Squamata > Agamidae > Pogona > Pogona vitticeps. Next base: position 146,433,392 of record NC_135784.1, on the reverse strand, counting down.
CCATTATCTATGCATAATGCATCATGTTATTGCAGCTCTCTGTAGCTGAACAGGCCAGGTCACAGAGTCATACAGAAATTGAGAGGAACCTCCTTGCTGAGTAAAGTTATGGACTGATGAAAGCCCCTGAGGGATCATTAGAAAGTAATCAACAAGACAAGCTTTTGAGTTCTTCAGAACTCTTTAGCAGGAAAATGATGGCATAAATTGGGGGGGGGGGAGGAGAGCAAGCAGGTTCAGTGGGAGACAAATATACCAAAATATCAGTTTATAGTTTCTCCTTTCTATGCAGAGAAAAGCCTGATGAAGACCTCTGCAGGTTTGTTCACTGTTTAGAGTTGACATATAGCTCTGTGGCTTCCAGCAGTTCACAGGGAGTAAGCTAGTAATCTTCAATGCCGTCAAAACAGGAGATCAAATTTAAGTCAAACTAGGTTGTTTTTTTTTAAAATCAAGATTGGATTGGTAGTCATATCTAGTTTTTGGTGGGGATAGAATCCTCACTGATGCTCAGTCTTGTGGAAGAAGCCTCATGGAACAGTGGTTAAATGGCAGTACTGCAGTCAAAACTCTGCTTGAGACGTGAATTTGATCCCAACAGGTTCAAGACTGACTCAGCCTTCCATCCTTCTGAGGTCAGTAAACTGAGGACCCAGTTCAATGTTGGGGGGATGGAATTTGTAGCCTGCATAATTAAACTGTTAAACACCCAGGAAGTAGTTTGAGCATTGTGTGTGTAGGCATCCTTCAGTCTCGAGAGACTATGGTATCATGCTCTGTATGGAGGTCTTGGAGAAGTGTCTTGTGTGGCTGAGAAGGCCAATTCGAGAGTGACAATCCCTTCCACACTGAAGACAAATCCAATCTGTCCCCGTCCAGCTCCCTGGTTTTACTTGTTTCGGGACTGCCTCTTTGCCTCGGTCTGCTGTACAAGTGTCTCTTCAAATTGGGAGAGGCCATGATGCACTGCCTGCCTCCAGGCTGAACACTCAGACGTCAAGGTTTCCCATCTGTTGAGGTCCATTCCTAAGGCCTTCAGATCCCGCTTGCAGATGTCCTTGTAACGCAGCTGTGGTCTCCCTTGGGGGCGGCTTCCCTGCACTAATTCTCCATACAGGAGATCTTTTGAATCCGACCATCAGCCATTCTCACGACGTGCCTAAGCCAATGTAGACGGCGCTGTTTCAATATTGTATACATGCTGAAAATTCCAGCTTGTTCTAGGACTACTCTATTTGGAACTTTGTCCTGCCAGGTGATACCAAAAATCCATCGGAGACAACGCATATGGAAGGTGTTCAGCTTCCTCTCCTGCCGTGCACAAAGGGTCCAGGACTCACTGCAGTACAGGAGTGTGCTCAGGACACAGGCTCTATAGACCTGGATCTTGGTATATGCTGTCAACTTCTTATTTAGCCATACTCTCTTTGTGAGTCTAGAGAACATGGTAGCTGCTTTCCCAATGCGTTTATCCAGCTCAACATCTAGGGAGAGAGTGTCAGAGATTGTTGGGCCAAGGTACACAATGTCATGAACAACCTCCAGTTCTTGCATGGAGATAGTAATAGAGGGAGGTGAGTCCACGCCCTGGCCCATGACTTGTGTTTTCTTCAGGCTGAGAGTTAGTCCAAAGTCTTGGCAGGCCTTGCTAAAATGATTTATGAGTTGTTGGAGGTCTTCAGCAGAGTGGGCAACAATGGCTGCATCATCGGCAAAGAGGAAGTCCCGCATGAATTTCAGTTGGACTTTGGTCTTCGCTCTCAATCTAGAGAGATTAAAGAGCTTTCTATCTGATCTAGTCCGGAGATAGACACCCTCAGTTGCAGTTCCAAAGGCATGCTTCAGTATGACAGCAAAGAAGATCCCAAACAGGGTCGGCGCAAGGACACAGCCCTGTTTCACTCCGCTTCCGATGTCAAAGGGATCTGTTTAAGCATTATGAAGTAGCATATAAGCAGCACGATTTGTTTTGTTTTGCTTTGCTTCCTGTGCAGGTAGAACTTGCCCCAGGCAGATAGTTATGGTGTTTGAAATAACAAATAGAAAAAAAGTAGTTGAGGGATCCATATGTACAAATACAAGTGTAGCTTGAATAATACCTTCAGTGGATTCCTGTTGTTGTTGTTTAGTCGTTCAGTCTTGCCCGACTCTTCGTGACCCCATGGACCACAGCACGCCAGGCCCTCCTGTCTTCCACTGCCTTGCGCAGTTGGGTCAAATTCATGTTGGTCACTTCAATGGCACTGTCCAACCATCTCATCCTCTGTCGTCCCCTTCTTCTCTTTCCTTCACACTTTCCTAACATCAGGGTCTTTCCCAGGGAGTTTTCTCTTTTCATGAGATGGCCAAAGTATTGGATTCCTTCATTGGATTCCTAAGAAGGTCCAAATAAAGTTTTTGATTTTTCCCAATCTCATCTTCAGGCAAAGATCATATATCATCTGGAGCTAGGGGAGAAAGTAGACAATCCAAAAAGATGGGTCAGATGTGATGTCCAACCATTGATTATAACTACCAATTCACCTTGCACTGTTGTTGTTGTTTCGTACTTGGTATGACACTTACTTTTGATCTCTAGCTTTCTAATTTTTTTCATGATCCAGTAAATGTACTATTCAGTCCAGAACTTCGTTGCTAGATATGGATCATGAAGCTGATCCATTTGCAAAGTAAAGGGTCTAGGGAAGAGAGGAAATTTATTGCTCTTAGTTATACAGTACTTTTAATTTTACATTAGATAAACCAAACATAGTTCTACGAGGGGCTGCTGATAAGTATGCAGAAAACAAGCATAAGGGCAAAATCCTTAAATTTGGAAACTCCCTCTCCCTCTCTATTTCTAAATCATATTTGGCCTCTCCTGAGGTTCTCTGCCATGGTCAAGACCTCCCAGTCTGCTGCCTGGTGGCCTCCCAAAGAAGGTGTGAAGATTAACAATCCTGGGGATGTATTTAATAAAGTGCAACAGGGGATTAGTGACACAGTGTCACCTTTCATGGCCCTCCTTAACAGGCAAGCTGACACTTGCTTTATTTTTGTTTGCACTGTTGAGTAAACTTGGGGAAACTTAACTGGATTTACAGTCACCCACCTCCCTGATAAGCATGGGCATCTTTATCTTCCTTCATTTCAGTCACTTTTGACAAAGTTCGTCAACTCCCTTCCTATGCTCCCATGAGTACAAAATTCTAATTATCTTCTTTTCCCTCTCTCTCTCTCTCTCTCTGGAAGAAAAAAAAGCTGAGGAAAAGCAATGCTTAAAACAACAATATTCACCACAGGGTATATCAGGGCATATTGAATATAGCCTGTATAATCCTTTGCTCTTTTCATACAGTAAGAATTTGGCATCTGCTTAGAAATATATATTGAGGGGGAATGTGTTTTTCACTGTTAATCGTTAACAATCTACAATTATGTGCCATCCAGTTGAGTTCAATTTATGGTGACCCTTTGTGAGTTTTCCTAGGTAGAGAATACTCAGAAGTGGTTTACCGTTCCATTGTTCTGGGGATGCCCTGGGACTGTGCAGCTTGTCCAAGTCTCCCCAGGCTGGCTCTTCTCCCAGGAGTCACAGTGGGGAATTGAATTCCTGACCTCTCTCTTGCTCCTCAGCCAGTGCTCCTGCTTTCTACACGCAATAAGAAGGTATTTCAGAAGTATAGCAGCAGCAAGCAGCAAACAACAACTGAGCTTGAAGAGATGAATACCAGAATATGTTGGGTGCCTGTTGGCAGAGGATATATAAAACGGACACCAGGTGAGTGGAACACAATATCCTGGAAGAGTATGTGGTTTCCTAGAATCCCAAACAAGATTGTTGTTCAATATTGCAATATGTTGTGAGTCCCCCATATTTCAACTAGCCTTAAGGCTCTGGAATGGAGGCAGGGATGAAATCACTTGCTTAGGGTTGCAGTATTACTTGTTTAGACCATTAACTGGCCCCGGTTCCAAGCTTTCCTTTCTTTCTTTCTTTTTTAAAGGAAAGTCTCTAGCCTTACAAATGAGGAAATAGGAGGCAAAACATGCAGTCACTATTCTAGCCACTTGCTTTGCAAAGAATGAGACTTTCAGAGTTATTAGCCAATGACTGAGGCCAGACACAATTTGACACAATCTTAAGGGATGCTGCCCTGTTTTCAGATCACTCTGCAACAGATTTCTGCAGTTCTGAACACCCACTAGAGGCCAGGCTTTTTCACTTCCACAGCATTGCCTATCTGTTGGGAAAGGATGACTCTTCCTTGCAGTCAGCAGAAATCGTGGCAGGGCAGGCCTGCCTGATAGCAATGCAATGGAACTAGAGGGATGCATTATGGGTTCTATAGTCCAAAGGAAGAGCATTCCCAGCCTCTAACATTATGCATCTCACTAGCCTTCCATAATTTTTTTAAAAATTCTTCCATAGAATTCTAGGAATTTAGCTGGGAGCTCAGCTAGGGGCCACCCTGAGGAAAGGAAGACCTAAAAAGAACAAGAAGAGAGGACAAAGAAGGTGAATTATTATATGATAATGATGCTGATATTCAGCTTATTGAGCTTATGATTGCTCATATATACATGGTGATGAAGCTGAAATGTAACAGCAAATAGTGTACTATACAGGTGCTCAGTTTGCATACTACAGAAAATGAACAATAGCCTAACAAGGCTACCTTATTTGCATAATATTCAAATTAGGTTGCCAGGATTTGGAGAGTTGGAATACGGCGACCCTTCATCTGCCCAGTCCCAAGTTTTATTCTAGACTAGATTTTTTTTTTGTCACCCAACATAGCCTTAAATAATCTTTTCAGACCAAGATCTACCATAGACCTGTGTTCACCAAAACAGGCACTACTTATTAAAGTTTGGATGGATGTTAATCCATGTACTCATTTCCCTTCAATAATATTCATTCCCTAAATGAATCATGAAGAGGAGCATGGAAAAGGGTCATTTTGGTGCTGAAATATGGGTGCAGAATAGTCAATATGGGTAGAGAAACAAATCACTAGCCACAGTTACAAATGAATATGGCCTTGGAAGGGACTTGGCTCAGACTGAAAAAGATGCATGTCCTTATTTGGGGGCCGATGGATGGGGGAGATTTCCTAAGATTTCCTAAACTGAACTTTACATACTCTGACCTTCTGAGCTTCCTTCACCTTTCAGTTGATAGTTTTAGTGTTGCTGATGTCACTTCCTGTCTCCTCACCACCCCCTTTTTTGTCATTTCAAGGAGGAGATTTCTTCCCATGGTTCTCTAGAGATGAACGGGGCAGCCATAGCTCCTGACATCTCCAACATATCTACAGTTAGGACTTCTATTACCTTTGCAATCACTAGTAAACATAATAAGCATCATTTCTTATTTCTTTTAAGCTTCCTCTCCAGCATGACCTAATGGATAGAATTCCAGCCACAGAGGAGAAAGAACTTGGTTCAGCTATGTAGCTTACTCGATGCCCTTCAGATAGTCACGGTCTCTTCCTCTGTAGGGTAGAGGAAAAGACAAGGGAGAACACATATACGTTCCATTGAGGACAAGTGGGCTAAAATGCAGAATTTTGTTTTTCTTTAATAATAGTTGAATTCAGAACATTCAAATAACAGCTTATATTTTTGGCTGATAAATGTAAGTTCAAATTTGGGAATTTTTGAGAGGTTTAGTTTTATTTTTCTTTGGCCATTAGTTGACTTCCTTCCCCAGCAATAACATGATTTTAATCAAATCTGGTTTATTTTTCTTATTTTTCACTTGTTGGTCGTAAACATGGATGATCTGAATTCCATTACAGTAGAGTTCCTTGCTTTGGTATCCATGTCACTGGCCTTATTTGGTTTTTCTTAGACCGATAAATAATAACTATCAGAGAGTCTTTCAGAAGGCCATTGAATCTTCAGAGTATGCATTGAATACATGCATTTAATATCCTCAAATTTGTTGAGAAATACCAGTACGTCAGTCATAAGATCACCTCTATGTCAAGAGCAAGCCTGAGAGCTGTGCCTAATAGAATTCTAGGAGCCCATGAAGGATTGGGCTTTCCAGATTCAGATCCGGGCACAGGCCAGGCATGATAAGGCTCAGGCTGAAGTGATTCTTTTATAAGAAAAGAGGCTGTGTTGCCAGGCTTCTTGGCACACCGTGAATTGTTGCTGAAGGTTGGCAACATTTCTGGTGCCTTGTTTGTCTGGTACATGCCAGGCCCATTAGCGGACCTGTTTTCTTACGCATCCCCCTCATAACACACATTTTTAAAAAGCAATTAAGAAAACAGGGCAAACAAACAGTCCTCTCCACCCACCTCACCACCTCTGGACTGGCTTGAATAGGTCTTAGAAAGCCTGTTTACATGGCTGCCTGCCAAGAGCCTAGGTGAGGACAGTGCCATCTCATTGCCAATCCTGCTCCAAAAAAATTAATTTTGCAAGTGGTAGGGCAGGGAGAGGGAGATATATAGATACATTCGCACATTTGCCAAAGCAGTCACTCCCAGAGAATGTGGTCACCTGAAAGGAAATCTCCACTGACCCCTTTGAAACAGAAAGTTGGGAGAGGAGAGAGAGAGAATAGCGTGTATGTGAGTTTCCTTCTTTCTTCTATTAAAACTGAGGGGAATCATTGTGGGGGAGAGGTAGAGGGAAACACCAATTAAATGCCCAGCACCTTTGCCTTTTGCTTTCCTTGCAGTTCGGCTTGTTGTTTCACAGTGTCTCTGATGCAGTCCATGTGCCTCCTCAGCTAGATTCCTGAGGCTTAGCACCTTGGTCCCTGAAATGAAACCCAGTTCTAATTCCCAGGTTTAGGAAAACAACATTCCACCCATCGTATGAAAACATCCTAAGACACTCCATAAACCATCTTCCTGGAAGGGTGGCAGAGAGAGGAGGGGAGAGATGCAAACAGAAGGCAGTTAATAGAGGAGCGCATTGTGTACACTCCTTCAGCTGCCTGGCTGTGGGAGTGGCATGTGTTAGTGGGCACCTTCACCTGGTTGTTTGGTTAAGTACCCTGTTTAGTCAGACACCATGCTGATCCAAGATGGGGCTAGTACACCACACACACTCTAATAAAGCTGTGGTGTAAAAGCTGCAAGGACAGATATTTAAACTGGCAAATGCCAGTTTAAATACTGTATGCTGAAATACCTTTGCCATCATCTAGCAATATGGGACTTTTTTTAGTGAACACGTGGATCTCCATAGTGCATAGTCACTATCATGATGATGAAGTGGTCTAGGCTGAAGAAGAATTTTACCATGTTTATAATGGTATACTGTACAAATAAAATGCATTGTCTGTCTAATTTTCTCTCCCAGTGCTTCTGTTAGTAATGCATTGTTATTCCCATTTTACAGGTGGCAAGGGTACCATATGTGTCATTAACAAGTGCATTGCTTCAACTACTCAGGCTGGTTTGAATCACACATGAGTGGTGTCAATGGCAGGAAAGAATTTGGAAGAAATATCTTGTGAAGTCCAGTGGACCGGAGCTTCCCCTTGAAGATTATTCTGTGGATCAGAAATGAGCTACCTGCTTCCAGAATCCCTTTCCGAATGTTCTGATGCTGATCTAATTTTTTTAAAAAACTGTATTACAATGTGCATTTTAAAATTAAGTGTATGTATATCCGGCTGTCTCCTCAATATTAAAAAAAAAACATGGTTTGGGCTTTTATTTCCTTTTACATTTACTGAAAATTGCTAACTTTCTGTAGTGGGGGGATACCTAAGGGTTGTTAAATGATGAAACGTGCATGGAAGTACGGAGACTATTTGGTCACAGGTGTTTACACCACTTTCTGTTTTGTTATAATCAATGAATAATCTCAGGCTTACATATGCTGTCTGTGACTGCTGCACCTTTAAGAAGAGCAAATCATTATCATTTCTTTGATACATGATCTATCAAGTGTTAATTTATTTTTTGTTATTTTTTAATAATATTTTATTTTTTAACTGTGGTTGGATTGCAACTAGAAATTATTTATTTATTTATTTATTCATTCGATTTCTACCCCGCCCCTCTAGACAACGTCTACTCAATGGTATGTTGGACATGTCAAGAGACACGACAAAAAGGTAATAATGCAAAACACACGCAGGGGTATTAACGATAGGGCCTTTTGATGATCACCAATTCATAGGATTGTGGGGGGTGGGAATCTCCAGTAATATTTGATTTTAGTTTTCCATAGCCACAGAATGTATCTCTTTCTAAACATTTCAGAATTATATACTGCATGAACAGTCCTCTATCTTCTTTATAGTTTAGGGATAGGCATTTGCCCCCTTACCCTGGAATAAAGACACGAGACCAGAATTATGGATTAAACACGGGCCTCACTTTATTGATAACAAACAACGTTGCCAATCTTTTGGCAAATGGAGGCCCTGCGGACTCAGGTTTCAACACATGGGTCTGAATGGACTCTTTAACAAACAACTGGGTGAATCCCTGGCCCAAGTTTTCGCAGCTGTGAAGACCATGATAAACCTGGCCGGCCAAAATTTGACCACCTCCAGCTTGTTGACTGTTGGTCTGGATGTGGCCCCAGAGCATCTTTCCCCCTCAAGCACTGTAATTACACAATCCACAGTGCTAGGAATTCAGATGAGCTATAATTACCTGATATTGCTATGGGACTCACCAAAATACCCGTTTAGTCCACACTACCCGCCACTGCATAGGGAGTAGCCAAGCAAAGTCCCATGCCCGTCATCGAGCTCACCAAGCTCCAGCAGCAGACCCCCCCCCCCTCCGATGTCTTCCAGGAAGACATCCAAACCTCGTTTGAAGAGATGTATGCCATCTGATCGAACAAACTCTGGCCTATCTATATGGAATATATGGTGATCAATCACCGATTCTAGGCTGCTGCAAACAGCTCTGCAGACTTCCCTGTTAACACTCCTTCAGGCAGTGTTTATGGGCAAAAAACTTTTCGCATCCCTCCATGTCAGCCAAGTGATGATGGTTGACCAAACATTACACATGGCAGGGTATGTGGCCCTCAACTAGGTGAGATCACAAATCACATCGATGATCAGGGCCTTTCCACCATGCCTGGTCAAATCGTTACCACCCAGGTGTATTACCAACACGTCTGGAAGATGATGACCAAAGGCAGCCGCATGGCAAATCTGGTTCCACAGCATCCCTTGGTGCCCTTTCCACTTGATAAGGGCCCTTGCTTCGAGTCCAAGACAACTCCCTCATGGGGACGTGGCAGCATACCACGCTGCTCAAAAAACATAGCTATGGGCCACGATCATGATGTGTCTTCTCCTGGCCACCACTGTGGTACCTGTAAGACATAAACAAAATGAGGCTCCTGCCTAAATGTTAGGAAGTGCTCTAACACCTGAGATAAGAGCATGAGGTCCACGGTCCTATTTGTTTGATATCCTCTGGGCGGTAACCAAGGGCTGCCGCCATAGATGCTGCACCAATTCTGAAGTAGTCCCAAATCTCAGTCCTTTAACTCCTACCTTATGTAGAACCAAATCAGTTAACTTCCAAAACTGGTACCCTGTCAGAGGGGAACCATACTCATCTATAAAGAAATATCTTCTAAGGATCAAGTATGCTTCAATAGCCTTCACAGGGCAGATTGTTTCTGTGTCACAATGTGACAGGGTGATACCTGCTCCTTTGCCCCACTGATCGGCCTTGGATCATCGGATATACATCTGCACTATCTCATCCACTACCCTAACATCCTGCCATTGTAAAGCTACCTTAGATTTGTCTCCCTTCCCTGAGGCGACTACTTTGCTAATCCTGAGGGCGCCAAAGAACATTAATAAGGATGCTGCCCTGAATAAAGCAGCTTCATCATTGTCCCTACATAGAACCTCTCACTGTTCACAAATGCCTTCTAACTGCTCAGGTGATATGGGAGCTCTCATGTCCCTTACTCTGCCTCGTTCCTTACACCAGCTTTCGATCATTTTTCTAAGACAGTAGTCTGATGAATAGTCCTGGTATCCATTAATATTCACATACAAGGCTAGCGCAGATAACCTACCCTGTATAGTTCCTGATGCCAAACCTTTTCTATTTAAATACACTATAAACTGCTGCAGATGTTCAACTGGGGCAGGCCATGTTTGGTCCAAGCCCACAAGGCTTCTAAATTACTGGAACTCCATACTCACAGCAGAGTACCTTTTTCACTTCCTTGGTGCCAGGGCCAGCCCTATTGCCCTTTCCACATCATCACCCCAATTTGCCAGACCTCTGGGGGAAGAGTCTCTGGGAACTTGGCTGGCTCCTGGAGCTAACTCTCTGAACTGCTTGATATGTTGGCATGATAATGCACCTACTAAGCTATTGTCTACACCCGGGACATGCCTGGTCTGCACCAGGATATTAAATGTCAGGGCACACAGTGTGAAAGCCCCGACCAGAGTCATGACCCTTTCCGAATTTGAAGTCAGGTTGTTCACAGTATAAACCACCGCCTGGTTGTTGCACCAGAAGCGTACCACAAAGTTAGCCCATTCACTTGCCCAAAGCCATACTGCGCCAACTATGTGAAAAAAACTCCAGAAATGTAAGGTCTCTGGTGACCCCGGCGTGGTGCCATTCCTCTGGCCACTTGCTGGTGCACCATCTGCCTCAAAAATAAATTCCGAACTCTAAGGAGCCTGCAGCATCTGACTGGACCTGAAACAGAGCTCTAAGCATCCTCTCCCCTCTCCAAAATGAAATGCCATTGAACTCAGCTAGAAAATCACTCCAAACTCTCAAATCCTCTCTCATGCCATGTGTAACTCTGGTTATCAGCCAGAGCTCTGAGCTTAGCCATGTGATGACTTTTAGAGGCCTTGCCGACCATCACAGCTGTGCCTCACTGAGCTGAGGGGTTCTTTTTGCTGTTCTTGGAGCTTCAAAAGCTGCCATTTTATCCTAGAGCTGCTGCCAAATGGGCCATGACTCCTTGTCCAAAGAGGACTGGGGCGGTGACACCTGAGGCGCTGGATGCTTTGTGGCAGGCTGTTTCCCTTTTCTATTACCTTGCCCCTTTTTTTGTAGCCATTACACTCCTCAATCAAAATAAATTTCAAAGAACAGCCACAAAATCTCTGCTCCTTCAAATATTGTTACAAATGCCTCAGTTGATATTAATTAATTAAATTACAGTGACTTAGTTATAATTAATGAACTAATTACTCACTAATCTCCCTCATAAAATTAATTAATCAAGTATTCCACTATGTATTAAATATTAAATATTCCCCTCTCTCCAATTCCTCTTCCTTTGCTGACATCACCGAACCCCTTCTTCATGAAAATGGGCAAGTCCCATGCTGTGAAATCGTGCGGTCCTGAAAACAGTGTGGCCCCAGAGGGACATGATCTGACCATCCCCGGACCTTGAGCCCCCTATATGTTGGTGATTGTCAGCCTGTAGATGGCCCCAGAGCATCCCCCCTGCACTATAATCTCATGATCTGCAGCACTGGGAGTTCAAATGGGCTATAACCTTCCCTGTGCTGCAAGGCGATCTCTCAAATCCATCTGAATCCCTCACTACTCACCAGTGTGACTGAAGGAAAAATGTCACCTGTAACTATAACCCCTGATGCTGTCTACCAGTGTGTGATAGGAAAAAAACAACCCAAAAACAAAAAAACCAAAAAAACCCTGCTCCCATTGACCAATCAGGAAGTGGGTCAAAAATGCCTATCTGGCCCCTGAAAGCAACCAGCAAAATTCACAATAAAATGGAGGGTGGGCGAGTGGGTTGCAAGCCTCGAAAGAGGCCAATGTTGGAGAGGGGCAGCTATAACTAAGCTGCTCCTTCCCCCTCTCCTCCTGGAGGGCCAAAATGTGATTGTCACATCTTGTACTATCCCAGGAGGGAGAGCAAAGAGGCTTCTGTTGACGGAGCAAGCTAGTCAGTGGAGCTTACCAGTTTTAGTGGTTTTTCAGGCATCTAGGAGTGGAGCCCTTGAATCAGATGTTCACTATTATTCAGTTCAACTCTGCCCCTCCACAATCCAATAAAGTCATCTTGGTGGCAGGGCCTTTCAGTAATTAAAGACTTCCGGCTCCCTCCCCCAGCCCCCATTTTCCAAATATGAAAGGGACTACTCATGCCCACAGGAGTGATAGTTAATATTTAATTTCTAAAAGATCTGCCTTATGCTGCACACCTTACACAAACAAGATTTCAAGGCATTGTTTTGTAGTCAGAAGTTTATGTTGTTTTCTATAGGTTTGGGGGCAGCATATGATGCCATGTTGGCCCTTTTCACTGAATGCCTCTAACTGGTCTTCAAGTGTAACTAGGAATGTGCAGAAGTATGTAACTGCAGACTGAATCAGTGATTGGAGTGATTGTGAGATGGAGCAGGGGGGCAGTAACATGGTGGAGCATCATCCCAAGATCCCCTGTATTAAATATGGTGTTCATGTATAGGAATAGGAAAAAACAGAAAGAGAAAGAAAATGGTGTTACCTAAGAAATAAATGTCCCTTGCCTTTCCTGCTGGAAATACATCAATCAAGTCATCTAGAGCAGGGGTGTCCAACCTTTCACCTTCCCTGGGCCACATTAGAAGATGAAAATTTGGTTTGGGCCGTACATACATTTGGTTTGGGCCACATAGGGGGGCAGCCCTAGCCTTCCTCCGCAGCCCCACTCCAAGCGCGCTTACTGGCAGCTGCGATCTTAGACAGCAGAGGCTGCCAGCTTCGACTCCGGTGGCTTTATGGGGCCAGGAGGGGGTCTGCCTATTGAAGGGGATGGTGCAATGCAGTCACGCGGCCCCCCTTTCCCCTCCCACTCCTTCCTTCCTTCCCTCTCTCCCTCTCTACCGTTGTGACATGCCCCGGCCACATTCTGGCCGCAAGCGCCGAGAGTGGAACTTGAAACTTTGGAATTTCTTTAAAAATAAAAAATTGCATTAGGCCGCATTACGAGCTGACCTGGGCTGCATGCGGCCCTCGGGCCGCAGGTTGGACAAGCCTGATCTAGATCTTGAGGATGTGGCACCACAAATTCAGACCTAGCAAACCAAAAGGAGAGGGGCAGGAAGAAAGCATGGAAGCAGTAGGGAGAAAAGCATGCTCACTGTGCTGCCCTTTTTAATAATAATAATAATAATAATAATAATAATAATAATAATAATAATAATAATAATAATAATAATAATAATAATAATAATAATAATAATAATAATAATAATAATAATAATAGCCTGTGCTTTTAGTTTTGGGGCCTTCTTCTGATGCTGGAAAAAAGAAGGTAAAATTCCAAAAAGAATAACAAAAATAAAACAGACCGGCTGCCAGGTCTGCAGAGTGTTGCTGGACAAAAGCCCTTCTGCACTATTCAGTACTTTTACCTGGCCTTGCATTTCCCCATTCGTAGGATTGAGTTTTTTCACTAAGAATTGGAATTTGCACAAATACCATCATTGTTCTGGACAAGGTCAGGTCTTTGAAGGGCCAGGTGAGGTATTAAAATAGTACATCCACATAGAGGCATGGACTGGGTTGGGGTGTGTATACTGCATATACATAAGTGCAACATTCTTACAAGATATGATGTACTGTGGGAAGGTCTCCCAGTTGATACCTAAATGACCTCACCTGCTGGATGAGAAGTTTTCCACAAAATGATTTCTGTGATCAACACAAACATACAAGCCAGCAAACCAATAAACAAAAACAACAGATACACAGAGAGATAGTTTCGTTGGATCGCAAAGAATGTTCTAACTGGACAAAAATCTGTTTAAATATCAAACGAATAGGAGAGATTCTGAGCTAAGTGTTTATATGACAATTATCTTGCAATTCGAAACAGTATTCGATGAACACAGAATCTGAAAGAATTATTCTTTTGGGCGACAATCCCCAGATTGTGAGACTCATTGTCTTATAACTTCTCCATGCTTTGGCTCACTTGGGGTTAAATCTAATTGCTGGTTGCAAACAAAGTAGATCCACTTAGTCCATTTGTTGCTGTTACAGTCAACCCTCGACTTACAAACGGCCCTAGTTACAAACATTTCAACTTACAAACCGCTCTGATGAAAAAATATTGACTCGACTTGCAAACTTAGATTCGAGTTACAGACCGAAAAAAAACGTGCGGGAGGTGGGGAAAGTGCAAAATTTGAACTTTCAGTTAACAGTTGGCCAGTGAAGAGGGTGCCTGTCTGCTTCCTTGCTCTTCCCAGCATTTTGAGAGTGGATTTGGAGCCAGTCTTCAGACTGGCTGCTACTGCCTGGTATTGCCTGGTATTGCCTGGTACAGTGCTGTACGGACTGTATTTTTATTTTTTGGCTTTTTCTAATTTTTGATTTTTGGATTTTTAAAAGGTGTTTCCTCCCTCCTTTGCTGCCCCCTTTTCCCCCAAAAGGTGCTTGTATTGGCTTGTCTTGATTGAAAAGGTGCTTTTCAAGGTGATCTGTTGTCTGAAAGGTGCTTGGTTTTTCCCAGAAGGTGCTTGTCTTGGCTGAAAAGGTGCTTTTCAAGGTGTTCTGTTGAAAAGGTGCCTGTTCCCATCTTCCCTCCCTCTTTTCTTTCCTTTTTTTAAACCTAAGTCATCTTAGGTTCAAAGGAAAAAAATTAAAAAAATCTGCCCCTAGTGGTAGGGTTGGATTAACCAGCTTTGAATTAGTTCCTATGGAAACTAATCATTTGAGTTACAAATCGCCCCTCAACCTAAGAACCAAAAACAGCCGGAACGGATTAATTGGTTTTCAATGCATTCCTAGGGGAAATGCTGATTCGACTTACGAACTTTTCGACTTACAAACTTCCTTCCAGAACGGATTAAGTTTGTTAATCGAGGGTTGACTGTAAATGCTGTCAAGATGCTTTGCACTTATGATGACCCTCATAGGGTTTTCAAGATACAGGAGATGTCCAAGGTGTGATTTGCCGTTTCCATATGACCAAGTAGGGATTTGAAGCCAGATCTCTTGAGTTCTTACTCAACACTCTCTCCATTACACCACTATACTGGTTCTCCAAGGGTCATAAGTTGGCTTACCAAAGCTCTATTAATTCAGCAGTCGATTCTACCTGGGACTGATAATTGGTTGTACCTCTCTGACTCTTAGCACCTTTTGTGTGTGGTTCTTATGTTGTCCCAGACATTCTAGCAGGGGTTAAATTGGCATCCAAAGCTGTAGGTGTAACCACACTTTTTTTTTTCATTCCATTAAGATGAAGCAGGTGGTGTGTGTGAAATATCACATGACAATTTATATCTCATCATCATGGCTCAGGACTTTCTAGAACATGGTGTTGTGGAAGGCTGATGAAACCATAATTTCATTTCATTCTTCAGTGCTATTGGGATGCCCTTGGCCTGCCACTCGGTACAGAGGTTATGTTTGATTTTTTCCATAAGAAGAAGAGCAGATTGTGTTGCTCTTGTTAAAACAGGGTGAGCGTAGAAAGGGATCCAACATCCTTCCATAGAAGAACGCAAGGGTAAAGTGACATGGAGTAGAAACAGATGGATTCACCTTCCCCTAGGTTTCCCCATATACTTATGGCTAAGCTGTGTAGTCGTTTTTTTAAGGCCATCCTAGGCTGTGGTCATCACATGTTAGAGCAAAGAATTCTGAAAATTAATACATGCTATGCAAAGAACTATTTTATTCTCCATCCTGAATTTCCTGCCAGTTTCATTGCATGATCCTGAGTTCTAATATTATGATAGAAGGAGAAAAATTTCTCACTTCTCACTTTTTGCACACCATGCATAATTTTAGAAATGTTTCTGCCGTGCCTCCCAACCATCACCTTCTTTTTTTTCCTAAACTGACAAGCCACAAACATGTTAGCTTTTCCGAGTAGGGAAGGCACACCAGCCTTCTGATTATTTTTGCTTGTCCCTTTCTGCACCTTTCCCAAGCTCCACAATATTCTTTTTTTTAAAATGGGTCACCTAGACCTGGAAGCGGATTCCAACAGCAGCTGCACCATGGATTTTTTTTAATAACATCACCACACTGACCATTTTATTTTCAATTTCATTCCTTTGCTAAATGATCTGCAGGATGGAATTTGGGTTTGGCACTGCCACATAACTCGGAACATCACATTTAACCTGAGTTCCAGGGCAACAGTCAGTGAGCATCTCTGAGGAGTTAAGGATCCTCTCTCTCTCTCTCTCTTCCTCTCTCTCTCTCGGTGTTACACAGAGCATTTTTGTTCCACACCTGGCAGAGAACACATGTAAGTCAACCGTTCACAACCCTCCCCTACAATGCATAGGGCAACTAGTTAAAGCAAGGCTCTTCTATCTATATACTGGTATCATAAAAACATAGAATCACAAAATAAGGGAGCTGGAAGGGGCCCTTATAAGGCCATCAAGTCCAATTCCCTGCTCAATGCAGAAATCCATTTCAAAGCAGATCTGACAGATGGTTGTCCAGTTTTTCTCTTGAATACCTGTAGCATTGGAGGCATTTGCCATCTCCCGAGATAACTGGTTCCTTTGTCGTACTGTTCTAACAGTTAAGAGGTTTTTCTGATATTCAGCCTAAATCTGGTTTCCTGTGGCTTGAGCCCATTACCATGTATCGTGCACTCTGGGATTATGGCCCATCCATGTGATCGATCCACAGTTATTTAATGTGTTTCTTCTTCCTGAAATAAGGTTTTGTGTGTCTTTTTTGGTACTTCTGTTGGCAAAAGGAAATTGCTGATGATCTACTATTGCCCACGGACCTCTGGACATACAGGGCAAAGGCCTCTCAAAGGAACTGAAAACAATAAAACTAAAGTTGCTATCTCTGGTAGAAAATTGTGTTGCACAAATTGATCACAACATCATACAGGATCAGTAGAAACATTACTTGTGGATACTGTTCTCAAAAGATTATCTCCAAACATGCAAAATGAAAAGATGGTATTATTATTTCAAATACAGTGGTGCCTCACTTTACGATTGCCTCGCATTACGACGAAACCGCTTAACGACTATTGCAAAACAATGATCTGAATGGGGGAATTTCACTTTGCAATGATCAGTTCCCTGCTTCGAGAACCGATTCTTCGCAAAACGACGTTTTTTGAACAGCTGATCGTCGGTTTCAAAATGGCCACTGGGTGATTAAAAAGTAACGGTGTTGTGTGTCAAGTCACACTGGCCACATGACCACGGAAACTGTCTTTGAACAAACGCTGGCTCTACGGCTTGGAAACGGGGATGAGCACCGTGCCCTAGAGTTTGACACGACTGGACTAAATGTCAAGGGGAACCTTTACCTTTACCTAGGTATAGCTATAGTTATAGTTATAATTAGTTATACTGTAGTTAGATTCCCTTAACACTGTTCCACAAATCTTTTCATCTGTTGGCTGAAGAGACCTGTGGAGCAAAAAAGAAAGATTTTTTTGTTGCATTTTCTTCTTTTTCTTTATCCTGGTACCGAGCTTAGTTTATCAAATGGTGCTTAGTTTAACAAATATCTAGAAAAGCACAGATTATGTCACAGACCAGAAGACAGAGTAGATTGCCATGTCTCCTCAATGGTACAGGGCAGGGTAGCTGTGATCGCCACGCCCTTCATTCAGATACAAAATGGGCTGAGGGTCTTCTGCATACTATGTAGCTTAATAGTTACACTATGTGGAGTGTAGCCATAATGAGATACAATAAACCACATATGTGAATTTTGTTCTATTTCATTAGTTTTACTGAGGAATAGGGAAAAAATGAAAAATAATGCAACTAACCACTTTTTTTAAAAAGGGATGGTTTTTTTAAATTGACTTTTTGATTTATAATATTTTTGTCCCATGTTGTCTCATGAGATCTCAGGGCATGGTACAAGTACAGTTTAAAACCATTTAACAGTTTGAAATATATACAATTAATTAAAAAAAACCTAAAACTGACAGCCCAGTTGTACTCCTACCTACTGTATCTGGTGAGTTCCTAATGATGTTTGTGCATTTGCTGGTGGTTTCCAAGACTGACTACTGTGGGGCTTCCCTTAAGACTGATGCAGAGATTGCAGTGGTCAGACTGGTTTCAGGTGTGAACAAGTTTGATCAAAATTCTCCAGTCCTGGTTTGCCTGCATTGGCTTCCTGATGCTTTTCAGGCTATGTTCAAGGCTTTAATAATAGTCTAGAAAGCCTTCAATGATCTGGGGCTCCATTATTTGACAGAGCATCTTTCCTTGAGAGTATCAGTCTATCCTCTTCTGGTGGCCATGCTGAGAGAAGCAAAGAAGACAATCACCAGAAACTTCTTGGCTGTGGCTCCTTCCCTTGGAATAGACTCCTGACAGAAGAACATCTTTCCCAGCTTTTAAGATATTGAAGATGGTCTTCTTTCAAAAGGTGTTTAGTGACATCTTCCCTGTTTCTGCCATCTCTTGGGGTTTCTAATTTATTGTACACTAGATGTCTCATTTATCAATGTTCAGTGTTGGTGTGGGGTAGATGGGTTTGTGATCTGTTTATTGTTTATTGTCTTTTTTAGTTTGCTGTAAACCACTTAGAGTCGTGTTCTGCATGAAGTCAGTGGTATATAAATTTATGCAGTAAATGAATGAATGAATAAAATCAATTTAAAACACATAAAACAAATGACACAATTTTAAAAATCATTTTAGAAACTATTAAAACCATACACATTTAAACATATGCTCTTTGAGATTCGCAATGAGTGACACAATGCATGTCTATAAAAGTAGTTTTAAAAACTCTTGATTCATTGTGTGTTTGTTGGAAAGCTGAAAAACCCTCTTCCCATTTATATTTATTTACAAATAAATATTATTTACTTACTTACTTATTTCTTGGTATTTTAAAACTTTCTGAATTCTGTGGAAAATTCTGAAAAGTTTCACATCTTTAAAATCCTGGCTGAAATCTGTTTCAAGAACCTGAAGTACCTCATTTCTTCTGCTCCTTTTGAAACACTGAAGTTAATTTACATCTTTAGCTTGAGGATAGAATGTGTCTCTCATGAAACATGTAAAGCAAAACAGATGAGATGAATTTCCTTCTATTTGCATAAGTGTATATAACAACAAAGGATAAAGCAAGAAAACTTGCCAGAGGTGGTGTTTTACTGATGCCTCTCTCCTTCTCACTCTCTCTCTCTCTTTTGGAGGTACAGAACGTCAGCTCTAATAGTTTCTTCTGCCGCAAGGTATAGAAAATCCTTTCTCTGTTCTTGAGGATTCTGCAGTACAGAGGTCTTACCATGTTGTGATGGAAAATAAACGTTCTAATTGGTGTTTTGTTTTTCCCCACACATTATTTCCTTGTGTGAATCTTCCAGTACATGCACTGCGTAACATGATGTATTATTTAATTAGTTATGTGCCGTCAAGTTCAAACTGACGTAAAGCAACCATAATAGAACTTCTGAGGTAAGTGAGATATGCAAGGAGTGGTTTTAACCAGTTCTACTCTACCAGTGAGTTTCTTCATCTGAGAGAAATTTGAACCCTCCTCTCCAAAGTCCTAGCCTGTCACTCTACCTACTACACCATACTGGGCAGAATAAGATATACTACCTCTTATTCAGGCATAGACACAGTATACTAGCCCTAACTCAATAGGTTAGGATGCAAAATATGGATGACAAAAACTTTTCTCAAATTTACATTTTGTAAGAGAATTCAAAATGGTTGCTTAAGAATCTACGGCCAGGACTTTCACCTGTCCTAGAAATGGTAACCAAGCTTAATTTCATGGCATTTTTTTTTCAAAATACTTTATTTATTTCACTTGAAGAAGAGCTGAAGACCTTGTATCTTGTTCCTGATGAGAAGGACACAGTAGGGAAGCCTATGATGAAAAAAAAAATCTGCTTGGTTACTCAGCTTTTGTTCCTTAAATCTTGTCTCCTTTTGGTCTTCCCTCCATTTTCCCATTGAGCTCCATTCGTCCTTTTGTCTCTCATTTACTCTACTGAGGCCCTCAAGGATAAATTTCTGAAAAACAAATGTGGAGGTACTTCAGCTCTAAGGAAGCATTAGGGACACTTTCAGGTTTACTTGGATTTTGTTGTAGGACAGCTGCATTAATATCCTAAAAGTCTGTGGATGTCCCTTCCTGCCAATCTTACAGAATTCCCGTTACAGTGTAAAACCAGGCTTATTCTTCTACATTTCACTTCAGATGCAGAGGGGAAATGACAGTTCTTGGACAATTTTAAAGTATTCCTCCTAGTGGTGATTTTTTTGACAGAGAAATAACACCTCCAACTCAGCTAACATGGAACTTTTCATATGTGTTGGACTACAATACCCACCATTACCTGACATCATGGTCATGATGGAAGTTGTAGTCCAAATGAACTGGAGAGCTCCAGAGTAGGAAAAGCAGACATAATTCTGCCTATACAAAAGCCAAGACACTGCCCATAGTTTGGCTGCACAAAGACAAAGAAAATGGAGAAAGGAAGTTTCCTTCATAATCTGCTTCTTGTTGGACTGGTCCCCAAGATTTTGAAAGTGGGATGGTAAATCCCTGTAGGTGAAGGAGTTCAAGATACCTAAGATTTAAGGTCTTACAGAAACATGCCTCTAGCTACTATGTCAAGAGGACTCATTGGCAGAATAGCTTGCCTAAATTTAATGGGCCTGTTTTAAGTGATGATATTTTGTGAAATAGATATTTGTTGTATCCGTGAAGGCTTTCACGGCCGGGATCTAATGGTTGTTGTGGGTTTTTCAGGCCCTTTGGCCGTGTTCTGAGGTTTGTTCTTCCTAACTTTTCACCAGTCTCCGTGGCCGGCATCTTCAGAGGAGAGAGTGCTGTCCTCTGAAGATGCCAGCCACAAAGACTGGAGAAATGTTAGGAAGAACAAACTTCAGAACACGGCCAAAGAGCCCGAAAAACCCACAACAACCATTAGATATTTGTTGTTGTTTAGTCGTTAAGTCATTTCTGACTCCTCGTGACCCCATGGACCAGAGCACGCCGGGCCCTCCTGTCTTCCACTGCCTTCTGGAATATGGTCAAATTCATGTTGATTGCTTCGTTGACACTGTCCAACCATCTCATCCTCTGTCGTCCCCTTCTCTTCTTGCCTGCACATTTTCCTAACATCAGGGTCTTTTCCAGGGAATCTTCTCATGAGATGGCCAAAGTACTGGAGCCTCAGCTTCAGGATCAGTCCTTCCAGTGAGCACTCGGGGTTGATTTCCTTCAAAATGGATGGGTTTGTTCTCTTTGCAGTTCAGGGGACTCTCAAGAGTCTCCTCCAGCACCACAATTCAAAAACATCAATTCTTCAGCGATCAGCCTTCTTTATGGTCCAGCTCTCACTTCCATACATCACTACCGGAAAAACCATAGCTTTGACTATGCGGACCTTTGACAGCAAGGTGATGTATCTGCTTTTTAAGATACTGTATAGGTTTGTCATTGCTTTCCTCCCAAGAAGCAGGCGTCTTTTAATTTCATGGCTGCTTTCACCATCTGTAGTGATCATGGAGCCCAAGAAAGCAAAATCTGTCACTGCCTCCGTATCGTCCCCTTTTATTTGCCAGAGGTGATGGGACCAGTGGCCATTATCTTAGTTTTTTTTAATGTTGAGAAGTAGATATACTGTTTGTATTTATTATTTATTAAATACTTTGATAATCTTCCTTCATCCCAGTGCTGGAAAACAAGGAGGCTAACAGTGAGCATACACACCATATACATCATATGACTTGGCATGCAGTGATAAGTATAAGCACCAGTTTCTCAACTTGCAACATTTCAGTGGAGAAATATCAATGCAGCACTTATGTGCATGCAATTTATGCTCCATCATGTGTACAAAATAAGATCTAGCAAATGGCCAAGATATTCCAATTGAAGTTGCCTGCTCCTGGACAAAAATAGTCTACTATCTTAATATTTTAATTTGTTTTTAATTTTACTAATATTTCATATATGACCATAATTTTAAATTATTCAGTGCTCTAACAGGAATAAGAAAATAAAGAAAAGACTACAGTTTATGCAATTTGAGTTATGCTTGTAGGCAAAGTAATAGGAGTTGGGCTTCTAAATTTCTGATTTATTCTCACAGTCCTATGCATTCCACTACTTAAATTGACAAACATCCTTAATTATTTTGAGGATTTATTTCCCTAGCACAAAAAACAAGCAACTCCTTCAACAAGCCCGTTCTAGAAGTTTTCACTCCATAAGCAGCAGGTATTTTGTAAAGCAAATGGATCTTAATTACCCATGCACGACTATAGCAATGCAGAAGACTTTGTATGCAACAGGGGTTGCTTGTAACAATAGAGTGTGGTGGGGACACTGTGAGAGTTGTGAATAAGCTTTAAAAGGGAAAAAGGAAATCAAGGCAAGGGGGAGAATTTTTTTTTCTTCTTCAGAATTCCTACTACTACAAATTTGGGAGCTCTGGATCTTCTGCACTATTCTTCAACGTGATGCTGACGCACAGGGGCAGCTCATGGTTCAAGTGGATGAATTAGAAATGTGAAAAAATAAAGACGATGCTGTGAATTTAAATCTGTATTTAAATACTCTATGAGTAGTATATACATTGAATAAGCTATATGTCTTGTGTGACACCCGTTCCCCGGGTCGTGAGGTGATGTTAGGAGTGCCGTCTCGCCCTAGAGCCTCCGTGGGCACCCAGACCGCACCCAAGCCATTTCCACCCCGGATGCTGCACCAGGCAGTGGATACCATTGATTTAGAAAGGGGTATGAAGGGGTTAAGCATAGTGACCCAGACTCCTCTAGTCTGGGCGGGAAGGGGGGCGAAAGATCCAGAAGAGGGAGCTGTGGGGGAAGTCAGTCGGAGAGAGGAGGA
Source organism: Pogona vitticeps (assembly GCF_051106095.1). Taxonomy (NCBI): domain Eukaryota; kingdom Metazoa; phylum Chordata; class Lepidosauria; order Squamata; family Agamidae; genus Pogona; species Pogona vitticeps. The sequence continues at coordinate 146,410,611 of NC_135784.1, read as the reverse complement.
AAGAAGGCGAATGGGAATGGGTCTCGATACAAGACCCCTGGTCGGGCAAGTGGGAACAGGTGTGTATGACGAGGCAAGAAGCTGAGGAGAGAAGGAGGAATGAGGCTCGGGTCCGTCCCTCTTACTGGGGAGAAAGAGAGACCCGTGAGTGGAGGCGAAAGTTAGTTGAGGAGAAGAAACGGGTAGAGAGGGAGAGAGAAGAAAAGACCCGATGGCATCTGGAGGAGCTGAAGAGGCTGGGGTATCGTCTGGACCCTGGGAGTCCCTCGGGGCAACAGCAAACTCACCCTGGGGATATGCAGGGCTCGAAGAGACGACCCCATTACTGACGATGGAGAGAGATGACTTCGATCCCGAAGAACCCTCCCAGGTTCAGGCCGGTCCATGGGCATCGAAGTCCAGTAACCCTTTTGACGAAGATTGGGTGCCCCTGTATGAACCGTTACTTCAACAGGAGAAGTTTATCCCCAACCTGATTGACGTTTCTATCCCGTTGCCACAGTTAAATAAAGAAGACAAGTTGTTTTGTTCAAATGCGTCTGAGGCTTTATTTGGGAAGGGGGAGGCGAAGAATAACGGACCCTCACACTTGTTAGTGTCATCTGTGAGAAACGGCAGGAAGATCTTTGTCCATCAAATATTGGACAAAGAATGAACTGCAATACATGGAAGGTGTTCATTATCCCTTCTGTCTTCTATTTCTTTTATGTAAGTTGAATCTGAATGGGCTAGAGAAAAAAAAACAAAACCATAGTTTGAGACCCCAATTATCCCAATTTTACATGGTGATTGATCATCCTTACTCTAGTCACATTTGTTTTTAAATAACCCCTACTTATTTCCAGTCTTTCTTTTTTTAACTTCATATGCATAGCCAGGTGTCACTGCCTGAAACCACCCTGACAGCCATGTTATTTGGAGTTGGTGTGCTTAGAATATTCAGTTAAAGTATAACTGACTCTGCAGCCGAAATGACCTTTCCTTTGTCATATGGGAATCTATATGATCTGTGTGAGGTAACCATTAATGAGCACAAATATGTTTTTAATCTCTCTGGGCAATTTTCTTCTCTCTGTTTCTGTAGCTATGTATTCTCGAACTGATCCAGTCAAAGTTGAAATGCCTTCAGTAGGCCTGAGCCATAATCTACTTTACATTACTTTATTTGGACTTATACCCTGCCCCTCTAGACAAAATCTACTCGCGGCTTACATGAGTGATAAAATACAATGCAATAAAATACAATACAATAACATAAATAATAATAAAACCTACTAACAGATGCATAGAAAAATTATCAAGATGAGATAATTGAGAAACAAAAGATCAATTAATTGACTGGAGGGAAGGCCTGCCTAAAGAGCCAAGTTTTTAAATGGTTTTTAAAAATGCCCAGTGAGGCAGCCAGGTGGATTTCCGTTGGGAGAGTATTCTTTCTTTTTCTTTCTTAAAACCTTTATTGGCATTAAAAGGGGATAAAACAGCAGTAACAATTTATGTCATAGTGTTACAAACCAAGAAGGACGGGCGTGAAGGTAAGAACTGGGAGGGTGATGCGGGGGGAGGATGGGGCAGGGGTTTTGACTTGGAAACCGCTAAAAGAAAATCCGCTACCACACTAGTGATGGTCGCCGAGTAATCGCTTAAAAGGGTGGGGAGGGGGTCAGCTAGGGAAACAAAAAGGGACGACAGAAGGGGTTCAAGGATGTTGTTTCTTAAATGTTGATGAGTCGGGCAGCGGAATAATATGTGGTCTAGGGTATCGGGCTCAGATGAGCAAAAGAGACAGAGTCTATTGATGCGTGGTATGTTTGCAAATCTTCCAAAGTGAGAGTATTCCACAACTGAGGGGCCACTGGCGAGAAGCCCCGGTTTCTTGTTCTTTCCTTCCGGGCCTCTCTCGGCGTAAGGCCCCTCAGCTGTCCCTGCTGGCTTTGTCAAGTGATTCGGGTAGACCTGGGTGGGAGAAGGCAATCTGCCAGGTATTGAGGTCCCAAATCGTTTAGGGCTTTATACATCATCATTAAAACTTTGAGATCAATGGGCAACCAGTGCAAAGCAGCCAGGGTGGGGGAGATATTCTGATATTTCCTCACCCCACTAAGGAGCCTGGCTGCCACATTTTGCACCATTTGAAGTTTACGCATCAATCCCAAAGGCAGCCCCACATAGAGTGCATTACAATGGTCTAATCTCGAGATTATGAGCGCATGGACAAGAGTAGTGAGGCCCCCCCATCAAGATATGGTCACAGCTCGGCAATCCGCCATAGATGAAAATAGGTGGAATGGACCACGGATGCTACCTGGGTTTCCATGGTAAGTGCCGGGTCCAGATGTATCCCCAAGCTGCAAACCTCATTCTTTGAGGTGAGGGTTGACCCCCAAAAGAAAGGGAGTCACCCAAACCACTGATGGAAGGACCACCCACCCTCAAGACCTCCGTCTTGTCCGGGTTCAGCCTCAACCTATTCAAATGCATGCATTCCAGTACAGTCTCCAGGCAGCGCTGGAGGGACGTAGATGTAGAGCTGTGTGTCATCAGCATACTGATGACAAGATGCCCCACACCCCCTGATGACCGCACCCAGCAGCCTCATGTAGAGAAGATCAACCCCTGGAGAGATGATCGACCCCTGCGGAACCCCACAATTAACGGTCCATGGGGTTGAAACATTCTCGCCAAGCTGTACTCTCTGGGGACAGTCCTCCAAGAAGGATCAGAGCCAGGCAAGTGCCAGGCCGCCGATTCCTAGCTCAGAGAGCCTCCCCAGGAGGATACTGTGGTCAGCTGTATCAAAGGTGGCTGAGATATCAAGAAGGACCAACAAGGACATATTGCCCGTATCGGCCTCCCTCAACAGGTCATCCAACAGTGCGACCAGTGCCGTTTCCATACCATAGCGTGGCCTGAAGCCTGACTGAAATGGGTCCAGGGCATTGGTTTCGTCCAAAAGCGCCTGTAGCTGGTCTGCCACCACCCTCTCCACCACTTTGCTTAGGAAGGAAACATTGGCGACGGGCTGTAATTTCCAATATCATTTTTAAAATGCTGCAAATTGGTCAGGTGAGATATTAGTGGGAGGCCTATCACCCAGAACAATTTTGGATAGATTGCGAACTATACGAGAGAGCTCCACCTGCTGATTAGAAGCTTCACTAATCCGGTCAGCGAAGTGAGATCATCTTGCAGCCCTTACCTTAGCTAGGTAACGTTCAGTTGTGATCCTGACAGCTATCTTGTTATAATCCGTCGGTTCCTCCCTCCAAATGCACTCTAGCCATCTCCTGATTCGCTTCATTGCTCGAAGGTCCTGGTTATACCAGGACCCTGGCCGAGCTCTGCAACAGAGAGGGCGTTTAGGGGCGATCGTGTCTACAGCCCTAGTGGCAGCGGCAAGCCAACCGTCCACCAAAGTTTCGACAGGAGCGCCAGACAGAGCAGCTGGAATCCCTCTCATGCTGTCCTAGAATCTCAATGGATCCAGTAACTTTAGAGGGCGGGCCATTAAAATAGGCCAATGCTCACTGCATTGGAAGTACCATTGTGAGGTTACATTTTATTAGGTGGTGATCCAACCATGACAAGGGTACTGACTTAAGGTCAGTCACCACCAGACCACACTCGCTACGTTCAGTGGAGAAAACCAGGTTTAGCATACGGCCACCCATGTGTGTGGGACCGTTAACGTTAAATGAACAGTGCAAAGAAATAGAAGGAAATAATAGAAAGGGAAAAACCAGAGATCTGTTCAAGAAAATTGGAGATATTAAAGGAATATTTTTTCCAAAAATGGACACGATAAAGAACAATGGTAGGGACCTCACAGAAGCAGAAGACATCAAATGTCAAAATGGCGTTTTGGTGGCAAAAATGCACAGAGGATTTACACCAGAAAGATCTGGATGTCCCGGGCAACTCAGATAGTGTGGTTGCTGACCTGGAGCCAGACATCCTGGAGAGCAAATTCAAGTGGGTCTTAGAAATCATAGCTAACAACAAGGCCAGTGGAGGTGATGGCATTCCAGTTGAACTATTTAAAATCTTAAAAGATGATGCTGTTAAGGTGCTACACTCAATATGCCAGCAAGTTTGGAAAACTCAGCAGTGGCCAGAGGGTTGGAGAAGATCAGTCTACATCCCACTCTCAAAAAAGGGCAGTGCTCCAACTACTGTACAATTGCACTCATTTCAAATGCTAGCAAGGTTATGCTCAAAATCCTACAAGGTAGACTTCAGCAGTATATGGACCGAGAACTCCCAGAAGTACAAGCTGAATTTTGAAGGGGCAGAGGAACTAGAGACCAAATTGCTAACAAGCACTGGATTATGGAGAAAGCCAGAGAGTTCCAGAAAAACATCTACTTCTGCTTCATTGACTACACAAAAGCCTTTGACTGTGTGGACCACAGCAAACTATGGCAAGTCCTTAAAGAAACGAGAGTGCCTAACCACCTTATCTAGCTCCTGAGAAATCTATATGTGGGACAGGAAGCAAAGTTAGAATTGGATATGGAACAACTGATTGGTTCAAAATTGGGAAAGGAGCATGACAAGGCTGATTGTCTCCCTGCTTATTTAACTTATATGCAGAATATATCATGTGAAAGGCTGGACTGGATGAATCCCAAACCAGAATTAAGATTACCAGAAGAAATATCAACAATCTCAGATATGGAGATGATACCATTCTAATGGCAGAAAGTGAGAATGAATTAAAGAACCTCATAATGAGGGTGAAAGAGGAAAGTGTAAAAAATGGTCTGAAGCTCAACATCAAAAAACCTAATATCATTGCCACTGGTCCCATCACCTCTTGGCAAATAGAAGGGGAAGATATGGAGGCAGTGACAGATTTTACTTTCTTGGGCTCCATGATCACTGCAGATGGCGACAGCAGCCATGAAATTAAAAGACACCTGCTTCTTGGGAGGAAAGCGATGACAAACCTATATAGTATCTTTAAAAGCAGAGACATCACCTTGCTGACAAAGGTATGCATAGTCAAAGCTATGGTTTTCCCTTTAGTGATGTATGGAAGTGCGAACTGGACCATAAAGAAGGCTGAAGAATTGATGTTTTTGAATTGTAGGCTTGAAGAGGCTCTTGAGAGCCCCTGGACTGCAAGGAGAACAAACCTATCCATTCTGAAGGAAATCAACCCTGAGTGCTCACTGGAAGGACAGATCCTGAAGCTGAGGCTCCAATACTTTGGCCATCTCATGAGAAGAGAAGACTTCCTGGAAAATACGCTGATGCTGGGAAAGTGTGAAGGCAAGAGGAGAAGGGGATGACCGAGGACAAGATGGTTGGACAGTGTCATCAAAGCGACCAACATGAATTTGATCCAACTCCAGGAGGCAGTGGAAGACAGGAGGGCCTTGCGTGCTTTGGTCCATGGGGACACAAAGAGTTGGATATGACTTAAGGACTAAACAACAACCAAATACCATGAAGCTCCATAGATTTCAGAGGTATTTAATATTCTCTGCCTATGAGTTCTTAGTAAATTACAGATTCCCAGCACCCCATACAGTGGTGCCATGGCACCTAAAGTGGTGCCACACTCAGTTTTCCTTGAGACACGTGGCACTGCCATGTAGCCAATCAGATGTCAATAAGAGACAATATTACTGGCTCTGAGTCCCAATAAGTAGTATGAGCTGACTTTAGCTATTCAGCCTAATCAGGCCACCATGCTCTCACTCTGAATTAGTGCTGTTGTTCTGTTATCTGTATGTAGCTCTAACTAATTAGCAATGTCATCAGACTGTTTGCATGAAGAAGAAGAAGAAGAAGAAGAAGAAGATTAGATTAATTAGAGAAACCAAACTCAATGTTATATCTCTCCTATTGAGAGCCAACAGAACCTTAAAATGCTTACCGTTGACAGGATCTGCCCGTGTTCTTTGGCTCAGCTCCCAAACAGTCTAAAGTTACACCTTACCTCTCATTCCTGGGAGCTCATAATCCACCCAAGATCTGGCCAAAGACCCTCATGCCAGCCACTTTGTCAAAGAAACAAGACATTTCTCTACTGTGGGATGCGCACAAGGCCGCATCAATTGACAGAAGAGCTGAAGGACAGCAAGCTCCAGAGGGTTCTCAAATTTATGTTTGCAGAAACACACCATCTTCTGTCAGGTTGCACTCAATATAGTAAAATTATGGAGTCTTGCAAGGGAGGGGGAAAAAAATCTCAATTCCAACTGAGACAGGGGATTACTGGCTGAAAGCATGTCCTTCGGGGAGCAATCTAAGTGTTATATTTACATTTGGCTTGGAATTATTTGCAGGGAGGAATTTAAAATGCAAATATTTTAAAAGCATAGAGTGTTAGGAGAGAAACTGAGTGCGGGTGCCTCTGTTTTTCTTAACGAGGAATAAAGTGAGCCATTTTCTCAACTTTCTTTATTGGAATCTTAATGAGACCATAATTACGACAGCAAAAAAAGAAAAAGAAAAATCACTGCACTTTAAAGGCTCATTGTTACTATTCAGAGGGGGCTTCAGATTTCTTTCTTTTTCAAATGACTCTTCCTTATGTTCCAGAGTTCGGAATCCTCAGGCTCTTTTCTCTCCAGCATTGATGTAGAATTCCAACTGATATTAACAGAAATACTAATCCAGATTATGTGGTTTGAACAGTGACACCGTACTGTGTGGTCCACGATCCTTACAACTCCGTACATGCATTTAAATTTGAGTGTGGATGTAAACCAGCTCAGTCCAGCGATTTTTTAAACCTCTGACTTTCTTCCACACCTTCTACGTGGCCTTTGCTTCACTGTGCCCAAGGCAGGCATTTAGAAGCACATCTTCCTTCATTCTTGGAATCAAACCTGGAAAGTGCTGCCAATCTATGTTCCATAGTCAATCCAGTAAGCCGTGCTTTCACAGCTACTGTAAAGAGTAACAATACTCAGAACACTGTTTTGAAAAAGAAAACCAAGCAAGCAAACAAACAAAATAGCTGTTTTTGGTTTTTGCTTGTGCCTGTGGATGCCTGCTTTGGTTCCTGATGATGAAAAACGTTTTATGCCAATGCTGTAAAATAGTGAAGTTGGGGGTGGGGAAAACAAAGAAGTACAAGGCCAGTGCCTTGTACTTTCATCACAGTCATTCTGCATCATCAAAGGTGACCTGCACATGGCTTGCTTACTTTCTCAAGGGTATTCTTTTCCAGACTGGCTCACACAGGTGCACAAGAGTACAGTGTACATGTGTCCATATGAGCCTACCCGGCAGTTAAGATCTAGCCAGGGGGCCCTTTTGAAAGAGCCATCCCTCAAAGAGGTAAGAGGGATGGCTTGTAGACAAAGGGCCTTCTCGGCAGCTGCCCCCAGACTATGGAACGCCCTCCCAACTGAAATCCGTCTGGCGCCGACGTTGACGACATTTTGGCGCCAGGTCAAAACCTTCCTGTTCCAGAAGGCTTTTAATTGAAATAACAACTGTGGGTCCTGATGATGGCAATTTTAATTGTATTTTAATTGTATTTTAATTGTATTTTAATCATTTTATTGTACTGAATTTTAATTATTGTAAGCCGCCCAGAGACCTCTGGGTAGAGTGGGCGGCATATAAATTAAATAAATAAATAAATAAATAAATAAATGGTATACAGTGGTGCCTCGCTTAACGATGATGATCTGTTCCAGGAAAATCGCCGTTAAGCGAAAACATTGTAAAGCGAAAATAAAAACCCCATTGAAACGCATTGAAACCCGTTCAATAAATGGGGTAAAAACTCACCGTCCAGCGAAGATCCTCCATATGGCAGCCATTTTCACTGCCTGTATAGCGAGGAATCCATCCCTAAACACAGCGGGGAGCCATTTTAATCACCCAGTGGCCATTTTGAAACTGCCGATCAGCTGTTTGAAAAACGTCGTTTTGCGAGGAATCGGTTCCCGAAGCAGGGAACCAATGATCGCAAAGCAAAATTCCCCCATTCAGACCATCATTTTGCAATCGCAATTGCGATCATAAAAAGATTGTCGTTAAGCGGTTTTATCATAATGTGGGGCAATCATAAAGCGAGGCACCACTGTAATATAATGTTGATAAAGTAGCCATCTTTGTTTGTTTGTTTGTTTGTTTTTAAAAAGTTGTCATGGAACAAGCTTGGGTTTTTTGCAGCTCCAGGAACTAAGACTAAAGCAATGGATCCAGATTACAATAAGGGAGGTTTTGCCGAAGTAAAACCTTCCTTATTGTTCACCTATGGAATTGGATTTCTCTTGAGATGGTAAACAATTCTTCATTGGGATTTTCAAGGAGAGGCTGGGTGACAATCAAAACTGACAGAACATAGCTTTGAACCCTATTTAGCCAAGTTACTGCTGAATTAAGATTTCTCATCTTTCTTCCTGACAGGCTTCTCTTCCTTGCTAGCTACATGGCAGGGTAGATACAACATAGTATTCTCCTGTTCTCTGAATATACATACTGACTGCATTTGGCCAAAGCAGATGGGTGAGAATTTTGTTTTGGTTCAATTTTGCTAAGAATGTGTCCGAACCCGCAAACTGCAGAATCGGCAAATTACAAATCATAATATTCAGGGTGAAAAGAACTTGAGGTTTAAAAATAAAATCATATGTGGGAAGAGATGAAACTGGCACATACCTCTGTCCCTATGTATGCCAGAGATGGGGAACACATGTTCCTGAGAAAGTTAGACTACAACTAGAGTGATCTGGACGTGTAGCCTCATCCCAAATTTTGGGCCCATGCTCCTCTTTCAGAAAAAAACAACAACATAAGACAATGATGACTGTATTGCTCCTCCACTCCAATTTGCTGAACCAATGGGAGCACGTCCAACAACATATGGAGGTACTTGTGTTCCTTGGTTGTGACACATGTAGGGATCATGTATCTGACAGGAGTGATGGCCACTGAAGTAAACCAATCTCCTCCTTCTGTCTTCCAACAGATAATTTGCTGTTCAAATCTGGTGGTGTGATCAAATGTGTGTATTCAGCCTGTAGGCTTTCTATTGCCAGGGAAGATGGCCTGCACGAGGGATCAGGGTGGCAGATCATGCCTCTGCAGCTTATTTGGGGCAGTTTCCTCTCCATGTGCTCAAACTGTATTACAGTGGGGTCTCGACTTATGAACTTAATCCGTATTGGAAGGCAGTTCTCAGGTCAAAAAGTTCTTAAGTCGAATCTGCATTTCCCATAGGAATGCATTGAAAACCATTTAATCCGTATCTGCTCTTTTCGTCCATGGAAACTAATGGGAAGCTGCTATTCCGCCTTCTGCCACTAGAGGGGGATATATTTTTTCTTTTTTCCTTTTAACCTAAGATGACTTAGCTTTAAAAAAAAGGAAAAAAGAGAGTTCGTAACTCGAATCTAAGTTTGTAAGTCGAGTCCATATATTCCTATGAGAGCGGTTCGTAAGTCGAAACGTTCGTATGTCGAGCTGTTCGTAAGTCGAGACCCCTCTGTATACAATTGCACCACCCCAGTAAGTCCTGGGACAGAAATCGAGAACTTATGGTGACACATGGTCCAACTGCTTCATCTCCCAGTGTCATTAAAGATCACCTTATAGCTCGTGGGTGTGTTTGAGTGGAAGAACTATCACTAATGGAGAACAATTGCTGATGATGTGTCAAGCAACCAAGGTATTTCAGGAAATAGCTCTTCGTTAAGCACCTTGTAAAAGTTTGTTGATCTGATATTGTTGGAACCACTGTTATTCAGCTCCTCAGAAAAAAACAGTCTTGCAAAAAGAATATGAACATCATTGTGTCTACAGTAAAACACAAAACGTGTGACACAACTACGACAGAGCTCCAGCTCTAAGCCAAGGAAGAGGCCTAAAGTTTTCCACCTACGTAATGCTGGCAAACATGGAGGCCAAGGATATTATCTGGAGGGGACTTAGAAGAATAGTATGTCTTTCTTGAGCTGATGGATGTAGATCTAAGAAAACAGGAAACTGAGGCAAATTGCTGTTATTTGATAACTTGGTACACAAAGAGTAGCTGCAATGAAAAAGAATTGGCTGGCGGAAAGCACATGGCATGCTGACATTGCACTCTAGGCTGTACATTAGCTACATAGTAAATTAACTGTGACCATTTTGTTCTGATCTCATTGATCTTGCAGAACATTCTTTATACTTCAGTCCTTAAACATGTGCACTCTGGAAGGTGTACAACTGGCTCCTACTCCTGACAACCTCCAGACTTTTAGAATGTGAATCCTTGAATCAACAAAGATACATATAGAATGTCTCCCACCTTTGTGTGTGTGTGTGTGTGTGTGTGTGTGTGTGTGTGTGTGTGTGTGTGTGTGTGTGTGTGTGTGTGTGTGTGTGTGTGTGTGTGTGTGTACACTGATCCATTGTACTATAAGGATGGTCCTCTAGAGATATAAATAGTAGTTCAGTTTGAGGCCGAGGATGAAGTGTTTGAATTTTTATTGTGTCTTTTCCCATTTTTGCAGAGCTGTGGGGTAAAATGGACAAAATGTCAGCCTTGAGTCTAAAATGGATAAAATGTTGGACTTGAGTCTAACTCTCCAGTATTACACTCACATGCCTGCACTAGGGTGACAGAAGCGTCTTCCTTGCCCGTCATTCTGCCGCCCTTGGCACAGCCCTAAAATTGGATCTGAAGCGTTCCTTAGCTCTCCTCAACTGGTTTTGGGAGTGCCTGAGAGAGGGAGCTTACAGTAGAGGAGAAAGACTGCATCTCTCAGTTCTTCTCTTACATGCTCGTCATTGAATTGAGGCCTTGAACGATGATGACCTGGGTCGAGTTCCAACTCAAAGTGAGTTTTTGGTCACTCTCACAGCCTAATTTACCTTGCAAAGTTGATATGAAGACTAAATAGGATTTCTGCACATATGCTACAGTATGTACAGCTCCTCGGAGGACTAATGAGATCAAATATTATTATTACTTTCTGCCCAAATGCAAACAGTAGCCACTTACAACACAATTTAACTAAACAGTACAAAACTTAAAAGTAGTAGATTACTAGAAGGAGAACTAATTCATCAGGGGAGCACAACTTCTCTGTAAATTTGTGTTTTGGGGATGCCCACTGTAACAGGCAGCCCTGACCTCACCTGTCCGTCACCGCTGGAGCAGTGAGTCATCAACCAATGGTGTGACGGAGGGTGGAACTTAAGGGGAGGAGCTGGTGTATAAAGGGGTGTGTGAGGGATAGATAGGAGATTGCTGACTGGAACTTAAGATGAGAGAATGAGCTGAGAGTAAAGTGTTCTTAGAGTCAGTGAGAGTCAGTGAGAAAGAGTCTGTGATAGCTAGTGCCTGAGAAACAGTGATTGATTGATTATTTCTATAACAGTGATTTACCATTCCTTTATGTTTGTACTCAATAAACCAAGTTTTTATTTTGAAAATTATACTGGCCTTATGCTTGAGTTATTTTATTAAGGAATGGTTGGTGGCAGTAAAGTGGAGTAAAGAGTTTTAAAGTGACGTGGCGACCTCCCTTTGTGAGTAGTGAGGAAGGCCGTCACACCCACTTCAAGGTGTGACCAAATAAGCATTTGTCTTGTTTGTCTCATGTTCCTCACTGATCATGTCAACATTTTCTGTAACAAGCAGACTTTACTACTAAACCCACATAAACCTGATCTTTTTGTGTGAGCATATGCTGTTTTCTTCAGCCTGCACTACTCCTTGTTGCGGTTGTTTTTCAGTTTCCTTTTGTGCACTTTTGAGCTCAGAATTGTATTGTGTGAGGATTTTTCAGTCCTTCCAGAATATTGCTGAGAACATTGATGAAGATCTTTACAGTGAGACATGGTGTGGGAGGGAGCACCTTCACCTTTTCCCTCTGATTAGTCTGCAGTGCTATTAGAATAGCAACTTTTTTAAAAATTACAGTAATTCTAGCACTAGACCAGCTGACAGCTGAAATGAAATGATTGATCTAGTTTCTAGTGCAAACACGTTTTGCACTATATTGATATACTTCTAAACCATATAGGGGTTAACGGGGGGTTTAAAGGACATTGAATCAATTGTTATATTATGACAAACATAAAATATGTGTGCAAGAAAACATTTTGGTAAATCCATCTGATCAAAAGCTATAGTACATACTCACTTACGAGCCTGAATAAGCTACTTGGATGAGTAGTTAAATGTTTGAAGTGAATAAGAAAGAAGTCCAGTTGCCATGACTCAACTTCCAGATAAACTCACCTGGATAACTGAGAATCTTTACAGATATTTTTCTCAGTAGAATATTCCAAATTACAAGCAACACAATTTAAAAAGCTCCTCTTGGGTGTTGGGTATTTTCCTTTGGAGATATTCTGGTTGCAGGCCACTTAGGGCACTAAAAGTTTTGCTGGAGCTGAGGGGTCTCAATTCAAGAGTCCATCAGTTGAAAATGAAGACCAAGCAATCATATTTCCTGTTCTTCTGCTGTGATTTAAATAAATCTTCAAATTAATTGCATTTGCGAATAGCCTCGGATCTCCTCCAGTTCTACCTTTTAGCCCACCAGAGCAAATAAAGGACCTCATTTTAAGGAGTAAATTGGCAAGGCTGTGTGCTTATCTTGACAATCCCCAAACCCAACCCCTCAGAGAAAAGTTGAAAATGTAGGAAGCGACATCAATTCATATCAAGAAATGAGAAGGAAGTTGTTCATAAAACTAATAACTCTTGATAATTCATTCAAGAACAGTGAAAATAATTATGTGCTATCAAGTCAATTTTGACTTACAGAGACCCTTTGCAGGTTTTTCTAGTTAATACAGGCATCAGAAGTGGTTTAGCATTCCCTTCTTCTGGGGGGGGGGTGCCCTGGGAAGTTTACCCAAAGCCACATAGGCTGACTTTCTTCCAGGAGCTGAGTATGAAATGGAACTCTCAGCTTTTAGCTCTGGAGCCAGATCCCTCACTGAAAGCACGTCTACACTGGCTCTTTTGGAGTGGGCTGGTGTTAACTACATAATGTTATTTGAGATTGGGTGGAGGTGCAATATGTCATTTGGGGCTCAAAAAGGTGTGGGTAGGACTGCTCTGGGGACAGTTTGGTCCAGCGGTTACATTGTATAATCGTCAGAAAAAAGAGCAAACCAAACTGTCATCACATTGGGCCAAAGAGTGGGACAAATGCCCACCTGACTGAGCCCTCACTGAGCTATCCAGCCTCAAATACTTTGTCTTCCAACAAACATCGCTTGCAATGACTCACTCTTCCTGGGAAAGTACTTGCTCTCTTTGGCCACTCCATCCAACTGGCATTTAAGCGTCATTTAAATCTATTTAGATTGTACAGTTCACACAACGCAAGGTTGAAATCAATTTATATGGGCTGCAAAGTGAGGGTTTTGTTTTTTCCAACTGGCTGACAGGGGCTTTTTAAAATAGTTTGCTTCTAAAATCAATGGAGTTCAATGCAGTTCTGTGGACATGATTTGATCTCAACAGTGTAGATGCCAAAACCGGATTTAATCATAAAATGATTTCTGTTCAGTGCGTGTAAATGTAACCAACGGTTCAAATATCACATGCCTTGAATGTGGTTTTTAAAAAGTCTAAACAGAAATTGATTCAAACTGTAAATGCAACCAATGATGGCATAGTCTCTGCTACTCAAAAAGTCCCAGAATTTGAACTTGTAAATCTTGGTTTCACTATGCGCTGATGTAGAGAAGATAGATTTAGATTTACTGCTCACTGGTGAATGTGTTGGGTGAAGCCAGAGCGATGCAAAATACTTGCTCACCTGAACCAAAACAAAGTTTAATATGGCGTTAGAGAGTAAAATGTCTGGTTCATCCCTGCGGGGCAATTGGGTAGAGATATGTGCGTCTCATCTCACTGACTTTCTAATGTCCCACTGATACTCTTTTTCCATTTCTGTTCTGCATTGGATTGGAAGACCCTTCCTCCTAAGGGTAAAGCTTGTGCCCTCCCGTGTGCATTGTTGAAACAAAAAAATGCCCACATTTTCTATTGCTTACATTTATTGTGTGCATTTCCCCAATGGTCAAATTAATTGCACAGATTGTAATAGTGTCTCTTTTGCAAAGGCATATACAGTGCTGTACATATTTTTAAAAATCTAAAATACCTCACATGGCAGTTGAAGGATCTCTGAGGCAAGATACGTTCCGGTTCACTGATATTCTCAAGGGGTCATGAAATAGGTACCTCCATAAGGAACCTTATGATTTTTTTCATCCATCCACAATGAAGGAGATGGCCACATAACACTATGGTCCAAACAAGTCATGAATACAGAATTGTAAAGGTTTAACCAGTCTCAGAGGTTGTGATAAAGATACACAGAGAGAGACACTATTTACTGTATAGTTTGCTTACGCTAAAAGCCCAGGCCTCTGAGCCAAGAAGGGTGAGGTTGTTTTAACAAAGATAGTAGACAAAATGGACCTCTGAAAGTTGGAGGAGTGGAGCAAACCAGTGGATTATGCTGGAAGGTTAATTCCATAATGGTGTTGCTCTCTGTGTTGAACAGGACCTGGGGGCAAAGAGAATGTTGACATCAGAAGGGTCTCTCCACAGAATTCTTTTGAGCAACTATACCTGGCCCACAAAATAGCTTAGTGCAGGGAACATGCTACCCCCCCCTCTGATTTCAACCCAAATGCTCAAGGTGATATTGAGAATGACGTCAGCGGGGCATCTTGTTTTACTTGCCTCATTTAAGATTACTGGCTATTATTCCCATCCTGCTTCAGCTTCCTCATCTGTTCTCCTTCTTCACTGATGTGATGAAGTTCCTTTTGCAAAGGAGTTTTCACCACCCTAAAACACTCACATTTTGACCACACTACATCTGTGCCACTGCCAGCTGCTATGTAAGCAAGCGAGGAGGGAGCCAGCTCATGTATATCTCTGTGCTGACTCAGTAATCTTGAGTCTGCTTTTAATTTCCTTTCTCTCATTTCCTTTCATCCTGTGAGAAATAACTATGAGGTAAATCCAACGGCCTATCTCCACAGGCGGCCCCTGGTTTGGCATCGGGCAGCCTGTAAAGAAAGGGCCTGTCAGTCCAGTGGGTGCCTGACAAAGTGGCCTCTGTTACTTTTAAGAGCATTTTGATTCCCAAATGTTAATCAGTCTTCTGGAGATCATGCCACTCTCCATGCATAGGCTTGTTACGTCTAGTGCTCAGCATTTCTGGTTTTAAAACTAGAGCCAATTGAGATCTGTGACGTATTTCTAGATGGCTGAATTTTGCTAATTATAGCATGTAATGTATAAACATGCATGTCTAAGCTTAATAAAGGTGGTTCATATCTCCCCCACCTCATAAAGGTCAAGACTGTAGAATGATTTTTGAGGATTTTTAAAGATATAAAAGACCATAGAGTCAGGATGGATTATATTTGCCAATGGACCAAAATCTAAACCTAAAATTAAACAAGTATCCTTTGTGACATGGAGTTTTGTTCTGATTTTGGAATCTTCATCTTTCACAGTGCGTGGAGGCATATAGTGCCAGGTTGATAATAACTGATGCAGATGAGGGCAATACCTTTGCTCTGAGACAATGGCACGTCCACCTCAGAACCCCTACTCATGGAAGGTTCCCAGGATGCAGGATGTGTTTCTGCTGTTAAGAGACTACAAAATGAGGTGCTCTGAATGAATCTCAAGGAAACATTGGATCTAAGTTATTCTACCCTTAAGAGGTCTTGGATTCCCAGTGTGGTGTAATGGACAGGACTAGAGATGGGGGTATTCGTATATGAATACCACCCCACACGGGTGGAGATAATGAGGGCCTGCCTCCCTGGGGCCAGACTGGCCACTCACCCTTCCACTGCTGCTGTGGGCTCCGTGTTCCCTTCCTATCACTCTGGAGCACCCAGTCTGCGAGTGTCCCACCTCCTGCCAGGAGTGGCTAGCCAACCGCGAACTCCAGAGCAATAGTAAGGGAGCTCAAAGCCCACAGCAGCAGTGGAAGGATGAGTGGACAGTCTGGCCCCAGGGGGCAGGACCCTTGTCATCTCAACCTGTGTGGGGATATTCATATACAAATACCCCCATGTCTAGACAGGATTATGGTTGTTTAGTTGTTAAATCATGTCCAACTCTTCGTTACCCCATGGGCCAGAGCATGCCAGGCCCTCCTGTCTTCCACTGGCTCCCAGAGTTGGGTCAAATTCATGTTGGGAGCTTCAGTGACTATGGACTATGGAGAACAGGGTTCAAATCCCTGCTCTACCATGGAAACTGACTAGGGGAGTGGAACCACTCCTTAAATATCTCGCTTAGCTTGAAAGCCTTCTTGACAGCACAGAACACACACACACACAGAGAGAAAGAGAGAGAGAGAAACACACAAACACACACAAACACACAGAGTGGCTGGTTCACTGGTATCTGACTGGGGTTATATTATGGATGTCTTTTACACTGAGACACAAGCCATATCTTTTGTGGAAGGTGCAAAACTGGATTGCTGCTTTTAAGGAGGGTTTGTAATATTTTTCATTTGTGTGTGCTTTATATACATTAACACACACTGTAAACATTTTATATACATTTGAATGTTTTGGTTTGTTGTCATGGCGAAGCTGCTCCAAGTGTTCTGCAATCAGAAGAGCAAGATACAAATAATAACTTGACTAGCTGACAGTCTAATGTTATGTTTGTCTTCTAAAAGCAGCCAGAGAGTCCAATTTATATCAGAAAAATAAGAATAGTCCTATTTGAGGCGTTTTCCCAAATGTGTCAATAAGACTCCAGCCATGGTGGCAGTGGGGTGTGTATATAAATCCTGCTCCCCTTCTCTCTCCTTCTTCCCAGAAATCAGTTAGAGCTTTGTGCATTCACTGTGAAGGAGCTTATAAAGTTCTGGAGCCTATTATTCCCTGCAAGTTACAGCATTGTATTGGATGCATGCTGTGAAGAGCTATCATAAAACAACATTTCAGTGTGGGTTACCTCTCAACTGTTCAATTTGGAAATGAGAAGCAAAAGACTAGCATGAGGCAATGTGTGGTGGTTGCTTCCAGAAAATCTACTAAGGAAGCAAAATATTATTATTATTATTATTTTGAGGGAGCCCAAGGAGTGACACACTGAGAAATATCCGTGAAGGGACCATGTAACTCCGAATCAACTTGATGGCACACCATCACCATCATCAATTGCCAAGTGGTTTTGAGGCTTGCTGTGATGATTTAAAAACTTATCCAAAGAAGGTTTTGCATCATCCTACTTCAATCTCAGTTGTCTTCAGTGTCCAAGAATGTCCATGCCTGATTACTTAAAAATCAGCTAGCCTCCCCTTGACTTGAAAGGCAGGGACCATTAGAATTATTTCTGCAGGATTTTTTTTTCTACCTCTAGCCTAGAGAACACAATAAAATGATAAACAGAAGATGGATATTGTGAACGTTGGCACTGACACCACCACACTAGGAAAAGAGGGGGACTGATAGAAAAGTGGTGGTGGTGGAGGAGGAGAATACAGGGCCGAGGTTATGTATGTGTGATGGGATTAGGATGCTATGTAGTCGGCATGCTTGTGGTGAACCATCAATATGGCTGAGAGAGCTCAGCCAGGAGAAAAGGCGAAAGCATAGGGAAAGAGGGAGCGAAGACAAGTGGGGCAGAGGCCACAGCCTGAAGAAGGGCAGGAGAACTTAAATAATGTTTGAAAAGCCTCATATGTGGTGGTAAAGTCCCTCAAACAGACTGGACTCAAGCTGTATAGGACCACCTCTGTCTTGTCTGAATTAAGTTTCCATTTGTTTGCCTTCACCCAGTCCATCATAGATAACAGACACTGGTCTAAGCCCAGAACAGCCCCCTTGGAATCAGATGGGAAGGAGAGATAGAGTTGAGTACCATCAGCATACTGATGGTATCGAACCCCAAATTCTGGACAAATTCTCCCAGTGGTTTCATGTAGATGTTGAATAACAAGGAGGACAGGACTGAGCCCTGAATGACTCCACACACCAATAGCCAGGGCACTGAACAGGATTCCCCAAACACCACCTTCTGCATTTGGCTATACAGGAAGGATCAGAACTACTGTACAACAGTACCTCCAAAAGCCATCTCAGAAAGATGTCCCAGAAAAATACCATGGTCAATGATATTGGAAGCCATTGACAGGTCCAGCAGAATGAACACACTCCCCCATTCAGTTCCTAATGTAGGTTATACCACATGGTGGCCAAAATCAGCTCTGTTTGGAAACCAGGCCTGAAGCCAGACTCAAATGGATCTAGATAATTTGCTTCATTCAGGAACCTCTGGAGCTGAGACAACACATGGCATGCTCCAAAATCATGCCCAAAAATAGAATACCGGAGGTTGGTCAGTAATTACCCAATACAGTGACATTCAAGGAGGGGTTTTAAAACAAAGGTCTTACTACTGCCTCCTTTAGGCATTCTGTTACCTTGTCTTGCTGCAAAGAGGCATTCACCACTCCCTCATGCTAATATCAAGAAGTGAAATTTTCTTATTATCTCTAATATTAGACAGGTGTTTAATAGGCTTTTCAGCAGTCTGCCCCTGACATATGATGCAGCAGTTTGTCTGTCTTTTGTAACACTATCCTAAATTGTATAGCAGAACATTTCTCTGTTGAATGACAACTGCCATTACCCGAAGAGTTTGCCAACTCCCAGAAGGTTTTCCAAGACCCTTTAGGCTGCTGCATTTTACATATTCTGTTACAGAGCTAAAATATACTTTATAATATGATCTTGGCATAGAGCTAGTTATCTTGTCAAAAACAATGGAGAAGCAAAGGACAGAGCTATCAAGCAATTAATGTTAATTGTTGAACATTATTTAAAACACATTTCTCTTGAGGCATGTTATATCTGCAAACACAGGAGTGTGTTATTACAGGTCCAGAACTCAAAGCTGTATGTTATAGATAGCCTGTCAGTAGAAGCTGTATTCCAGAGACATTGTTAAGGTGGACCTCTTAGGAAGCTTGTACTGTACTTTATTACTATCTGATGATTGGTTACAAAACAGAGCAAGTACATGTACAAATTCCAGGAAACATGGAAAACTTCTGGTGTGTCAGTCACATGTTCTCAGCATTTAAGGAATTCCCTCCTCTGTTGACAGATGAACTATAGTGTATAGTTTCCATTTTCCAGTACTAGTTGTCTCCATGTCTTAGGCATGGAGGATCCCATGTTTTCATGTTACCTCTTGCCAAAAATCTGTATCAAATACAGATGAAACATGAAAACATGGGATCCTACAGCAATTGCCCAAGACATAGAGACAATGAGTACTGTAAGATAAAAACTATACACTATAGCTTGTCAATAGAGAAGGGAATTCCTTAAGTGCTGAGAACATCTGATTGACACACCAGAAGCTTTTCATGCTTCCTGGAGTTTGTACATTTGCTTGCTCTGTTTTGTAACAAATAATCAGATAGTAATAAAGCACAAGTCTAAAAAGGTAAAATCTAGAAAAAGCTGTGCTGTATTGCCATTCTGTCTGGAAATGAGAACTAATATTCTTTGTTGTTGTTATGTGCTGTCAACTCCAACTTATGGTGACCATATAAATGAGTGACCTCCAAACCATCCTGTCCTCAATGGCCCTGCTCAGTTTTTGTAGACTCAAATCTGTGGCTTCCCTTAGAGTCCATCTCGTATATGTCTTCCTCTTTTCCTGCTGCTTTCCACCTTTCCAGAGAATCCTGCTTTCTCATGAGCTTTCCAAAGTTGGACAGCCTCAGTTTCAATATTTTTACCACCAGAGATAGTTTAGGTTTGATTTGATCTAGGACCCACTTGTTCATCTTTCTGCATAGCTCTCCTCCAGCACCACATTTCAGACAAATCAAGTTTTTAGTTTCAGATTTCTACACTATCCAGCTTTTACGCCCATACATAATGATCAGAAATACAAGAATATGGATGATCTTGGTCTTGGTCTCCAGTGACACATCTTTACACTTGATGATCTTTTGCAATTCCTTCATTGTAGTCTTCTTCTGATTTCATCAGAAACCATAGTTTCCATGCAGTGTGTGTGTGTAAGACAAATTTCTCCTTTTCTTCATGTAGAATAAAACAAGTTATGATTTTTGAAAATCTGTATCTTTTCTTCAACAGCATAATCCTCTAAATGTCTGCTCAGAAGGCATCCTTATAGAGTTCTATGTTATGCAAGTAGCTATGAGAATGCAGCCAAAGTGAAACCTTTAGTTATAACTATTCTTGAATCTTGCAGTCTTGCTTTAAAAACAGACTCTTAAATTCACTGGAATCAAGTGATGTTGAGGGAATGTTTATGCCTGATAGCCAATTTGACATCTGAATCTAATGTTAAAGGTGTGAGGGTTCTGGCACATTTGACGCACCCTATCCAAGATGCCTGGAATCAGTGCTCAACCAACATAAGGTAAAGGTAAAGGTTCCCCTTGACAATTTTTGTCCAGTCGTGTTCGACTCTAGGGGGCGGTGCTCATCCCCGTTTCCAAGCCATAGAGCCAGCGTTTGTCTGAAGACAATCTTCCGTGGTCACATGGCCAGTGCGACTTAGACACGGAACGCTGTTACCTTCCCACCGAGGTGGTCCCTATTTATCTACTCGCATTTTGCATGCTTTCGAACCGCTAGGTTGGCAGGAGCTGGGACAAGCGACGGGAGCTCACTCCGTCGCATGGATTCGATCTTACGACTGCTTGGTCTTCTGACCCTGCAGCACAGGCTTCTGCGGTTTAGCCCAGTGGTTCTTAACCTTTGTTACTCGGATGCTTTTGAACTGCAACTCCTAGAAACCCCAGTCAGGACAGCTGATGGTGAAGGCTTCTGGGAGTTGCAGTCCAAAACTCCTGAGTAACTCAAGGTTAAGAACCAGTGGTTTAGCCCGCAGTGCCACAACATCCCTCTCAACCAACATAGATTACCTGAAAATTCAGATTTGATGTGAGAATAAAAGGCCGTGCATAGGGATGGAAATCCTCTGTAGCCTCATCCTCCTACACAAGAATGAGGAAATGCAACCTTCTTCTCCTTGAATGCAAAGAAGGTGAAAAAAATTTCTGGCACTCCTGCCAGGAAAATTATTATCTTAGTGAATGATGTTTTGCCATATATTTGTGAAAATTCTCACTGTTCCAAGTGAGGTTATCTGGAAGTTGAGCCATGGAAACTATACTTTTTTCTTGTTAGGTTGAAACATCCTTTGTCCTTTTAACAAGCCTATTCAGACCGGGGGGGGGGAGTGAAACCAATGTGGAGGATATATCAGAGGTCTCCTACCACCTCTCCTCAGACTGAAGAAGCTACTTGGATGAGCAGCGAAATGATTCAACTTAACAAGAAAGAAGTCCACTTGCCATGACTCAACTTCCAGATGTTTTGCCCAGTGTTATGTTTTTTACACAAAGTTTTGTTATTTGTCCAAGTTGTTGTGATGGCCCTAAACTGGATGACTGCTAATTTGTTTAGGCATTAGAGGCACTGTATATGTTGTTTGCATTGAGTGACTCCCAAATTAAGCTACAATCAAACTTGGGCATAGGTAGGGAACCATTCCGTCACGGGATCACACACTATGCTCTTTATCTTAGATATGAGCCTTCTTTCCTACCGGAAAATCATTAACCAGACGACCAACAAACAAAAAGTCTAGAAGAGCAGGCTGCTTGCATTGCAGGAGGCTATATGTGTCATGGCTATACGCAAGCCTATAGAATTGAGTGCAATACCGCCTTTCTGAGTACACTTGCCTAACAACGGCACTGCAAGTCTGGTTTTTGAGAACAGCCTTCATGCATTGGTAGTGGAAATTTACAAACAGCCTTTGTGTCATGCCCCCATCCAGTTGGCATTCAAAATGCTGCCCCCAAAGGACCTAATTTTATGGGAATAAAAGGGACTCCTTTTTAATGTGTTGGGTTTTTTCCTCCCTCAGAATGTCCAGTTTAAATTTTGCACCAACAAGAGCAAAGGAGAATTCCTTCGAAAATGTTTATTCACATCTCATTTTGCCACCCATATCCAACCCCCTGTTCCCTGTAGACTCAGTAAGGGTCGTGTATGCATTTCTCAACCCACCCACAACCACCTCCTCGAAAAAAATATGGCAGACAGCAAGAAAAAGTCATTTTGCTGTCTAGCCTTATTAAAGAATATAGCCAGTTCCTAACAGTAAGCCCTCCTCCCTCCTTGCAGCCCCCTTTTGCATTCCTCACTGGAGGAATTCAGTTCACCTCCTTAGAAGCTGCTTATTAAAAAAAGGCAGGCAGCCTGGGTCTGTGTTTTCAGGTACAAGACCAGCAGCAAAAGCTTAACTAATCTTATATTTTTATTACCATAATTAAGCTATGCACTTGCTAATAAAAAAGGCAACACTCTAAATTAAGTCTCCCCTTCCCAAATTCTGCATTCATATTTATGAAATGATTATACACATAACAGACCATTCTTTAAAGACTTATTAGAAAGCAAGTTATAAACTATAGTCTTAATAAATCCTTAATAGCTATTGCGCAGGCAAGCTGTTAGCCTCGGCCTTATCCCCATTTGCCAAATGCTGTGTTTTAGAACCATTAACATCCTTCTGCGCAGTGAAAGCATGCATTTTATGTGGCATGATGGTACTCATGCAACTCTGAAGTTGGCCATCCCTCTAGTTTTGGGATCAGATCCATTCTTTACTGGAACCCTGAGATCCACTTAGTGGGGAATGAATGGAAAGACATACAGTGAGATTTAAACAATTCTGAGCCCAGGAATTTGGTTTGAGTCCAGAAATGACTAGAGCCCATGATCCCACAACACAACAAGTTCTCTTTGACTATCCCTAGCTTTCTTCCTTTTTGCAATATAAATTAAACGTGTGACTGTTATTAGATTGTTGTTATGTGCTGTCAAGTCATTTCCAACTCATAAAAAGGTGTGTGTTTTTTTAGGTATATGAGATCTTCAAGGAGTGGTTGACCACTGCCACCCACCAGTGGATTTCCATAGCAAAGTGGGGATAAGAATCTGAAATTTCATCTTCTACTCTATCCACTGCCACACTTTCTCTCTATGAAATAGCTGCTGGTTCAAAAACTATAATCAATCTACTGTAAATCTACCAGAAGATTCAGATCTCTCTTGTGCCCACCCAGACATACCCCAGTTCCCAGGGTCAGCTTAAGACCTTTTACTAGCTGAGATGGAGGATAAGATAATGCAACCTACCGCATTCTATGTAAAAAAAAAGTCAGCTGGACTGGCGGTTGAATCTAAAGTATTCTCTGCTGCACCTGAAGGCAGCTGGCTTGCTTTGGAGATGCATGAGAAGCTGCATGGGGCATACATCCTCCTACTTTTGATGGTATCTTCCAGCATCTGCTGCATGATGCAGAGACTCCAATATGCTTGCCCTGTTCATAGATCTGTGCATGGATCATATACAGTAACACTTGAACCATACCAAGCTACTTCAGTATTTCAAAGCTACATGTTCATTTGCTAATTTTGTTAGCACCTATCCAGGAGAGTGAGACAGCACTGAACTGAGGGACCACCCCAACTTTCCTTTGTATGCAAAAGATTAACCTCATCCTTCATAGAAGGTCTTCTAAGTAATCTATACATTTTCCCTGTTGAGCTTAACCGCTGCCAGATGTTGGCCCCTGACCTGCGCAGAATAAATTGAGGAGCTCTTCACACATCTCATAAAGTAGATTCCAGCCCATGAGCTTCTGCTGCAATGAAATGTATGAAGTCTTTGAAGCATCACATGGTTGTTTTAAATGTTTTTCAACTGCAGTGTGACAGACCCACAAGATCTATTGAAAAATGTTTGTCCATTTGGAGGATGGGAGTACAGTATAGCCATGTTTGTTGAAGAGTGGGTTTCAGCCGTCAAAGTTGGAGAGATTGTAGAGGTGCACTTTTGATGTCTCTAGATGCCTTGGGGGCTATTTTATAGCCCAAAAAATCAAAATAAATATGAATACAAATTGACAAATTAGCCATTTTTGGATGAATTTGGTGATTCATTTTTTAATTCATGCCTACCTCTAATCCATATATCTAAGAACCACTAAGATTACAGTGGTAAATTAGTGAGCAAGTCCCACTGACCTGCACAGGACTGATACCTAAGCAAACACATATAAGGTTATGTTGTGTGATTTGCAAATAGAGAGGACGTTGATCCCCGACAGTGTTTATTTAAAAAAAAATCAAACACTGAAAATAGACATGCATGTGACCCCTACAATGTGTTACGTGTACAAATTCCAAGGAATGGCTTACACCCATCTAATCTTGAAGACATAATATTGGAAGAATTACTGATGGAGGAAACTCTTCTCACCAGATGTAGAACACTATGCGAAATTCCCTGGCTAGAACAGGATTTTATTTCCGGGTGTTATATTGTCTGGGGGAAGGCCATCCTGGAAACTTCCTCCTCAAGCCAGCCTAGGCGAGTCCATTCCTAGTCAATCATCTTGGATGTTTGGCACCTTGAACTGTGAGGCCTGTCTCCCTTCCTTCCCTTCTGTGCACCCTATGGAAGTCAAAGAGCTTTGGAAGAAAAAGGTGCCAAGATTCAGAAGTGGTTTCAAAGTGTGGGGCAAGGAACATTGGGTGCCAGTTCATCCCAGAGGCCTGTTCAGGCCAGCAAATAGTGAGGCACTCAGCCAGTTTGGCGTTTGAACACCATGAGGCACAGACCCAAAATAAATTTATGCAAATTTCCTTGCTGGAGCTAAAACCCAAAGGCATGGTCTACCTCCCACTGAAAATCTGTGGCAAAATTCCTGTTGATTGTAAAGGGAGCTGGGTTGTCCCCTAATTTTGGAATGCTAAATTTAGGAAGAAAATTTCACAACTACCTGCACGTTACAGATTTCCTGAAGTAAGGGGAGCTGCACTGAACAATCATAATAAATATATATAAAGAACAGAAAGAAACTGGGTTGTTTCATTAGCATCTCTCTTTCTCCTGTATCTGGTTCAAATGAGTCATAGACCTTAAAAACATTTATAGGTTCAAAAATCTTTATCATTTCTTTTCAACCTAAACATCAATCTAGCTTCAAAATGTTTACATTTAAAATTTTTGGATGAATCTTATTTTTGGTGTAGCGTATAATATATAGATTTTGCTATATATAGCCCTAGAACGTGCAATTTCTGGAGTAACCAACATACCTATAGTAAGCACTCAGGCACCCTGAAAATGATTTCTAAGTGCCACTGCAGCCATCCAGATACCAAGAAAGACTGAAGACTCACAGATCAGAGCTTGCTAAATTACTTTTTAAAAATATTTGTTCTCTTCATGGTGTTTGGAGACCAATTTATTATCTTACTTATCACACTGATTATTATTTTCCATTACTTTTGAGTGGGGCTTGGGGACTGATAAAAGACTGGCATAAATTTGAAAACCTCCTGTCCAAAAGAAATACCTTTATTATTATTTAAAACATTCTTTAAAAGTAGAAATGAAAAGTAACTTGAAAACGTTACTCCAGTAACATAATTTCAATACTACTTTTTTTCAGTTGAATTTGGTTTAGTTTTGGAATTTAACTTCATCTTTCCCTTGTCAGGAAGAAAGTAATTAGTTCCAGTAAACTTTCTTATAAATTGTTGCTGCTGTCATAGGCATGCCTTATTGTGCTTGTAGGCAATACCTGAAATGTTACCTTTTTAAAAAAACAATTTGTTATGAAACATGTTACAAACCACCAAAACACAATTCACTGTTTTTTATTTTTTATTTTTATTTTTAAAAAAGTTAATTACTTGTTTCATTAATAATCACTTTTTCATTCTAGATCAGTGGTTCTTAACCTTGGGTTACTCAGGTGTTTTTGGACTGCAACTCCCAGAAGCCTTCACCACCAGCTGTGCTGGCTGGGGTTTCTGGGAGTTGCAGTTCAAAAACACCTGAGTAACCCAAGGTTAAGAACCACTGTTCTAGATGACACTGAGTGAAGACTGATGGCTCTAATGCCAATGGTGTTATGGGTTTTAGTTCAAACTTTACAGGAGCTATTCCCAAAGTAAGTTCAGGGCCTTGAATAATTCCTATAAAGTTAAAATTGAAACTCAAAGTGGATTCACCATCCCCCTGGGAACAAAACCACCGAGTTCGACCACTGACACAGGTGTTGTTGGTTTCCTTTATGAAGTTACTTTAATCTTTTGTGTGTTGCCTGGAGAGCATAGAGTAGAAGTGGTTAGACATGAGTTATTTATATTCATATTCCAGTAGTGGCACCACAGGTGTCACGGAGGTCCATTCCCCCCCCCAGAACTGGCCTTTCCTCTTACCGGTCAATCCACAGAGCTGGGGTTCTTCGGTGTCACGCCAATTGTGGAAGGAGCCTGGCTCGCACTCCTCCACCTTTCCACACAGCTGATCACTCCAGCAAGGAGGCAGGAGAGAAAGTCTCTCTACTGAGCTGATGAGACACCTAAGGGTGGTCTGCAAGCTGAGCGGGTGTGCTCACATTTCAACAATTGATTAACCATGCACACTTGCTGTTACATAGTGTAAAGGGGAATAGGGAAAGAACTGACGGCTTCAGCTACAACTGGAAAACATTGTCCTGATACTGTCTCTCAAAATATGCAGAGGAATACACTCAGTAAAAAGATTTCAGAGGCGAAGTCTACTTCAACACTTGTCCAAAAACAACTCTGATAATAGCTTTGCATTTGGGTGAGAAGTGGTTAGGTGATTTTAAAAAAAGGAATCAGCTTCTGGGATTTTCCCTTCCTTAGTGTCACTTTGTGACTGGTAGCAAGCACAAGAGGGTATCCTATAGACCAGTGGTGTCGAACTGTGGCCCTCCAGATGTTCTTGGCCTTCAACTCCCAGAAATCCTGGCCAGCAGAGGTGGTGGTGAAGGCTTCTGGGAGTTGAAGTCCAAGAACATCTGGAGGGCCACAGTTCGACACCACTGCTATAGACCATCTTGACTGCTTCCACTGGTGTTGTCAATATTCAGGCTGCCCTTTGCTATTTAAAGCTTGGCATCCTTTCTCCTTCTGTCAATGCGGGCATGCTATACTGCTGCAATATCAGCCTATTTCCTGGCATTTTGAATCATGGATATAGAAGCACAATATCCCATATTCATAAACTGGGTTTTTTAAAAAAAGAATTGAATTTGGCTAGCAGCACCAATGGCTGTGGTGTCATATCTAGCTTTCAGCAGCAGAGTGCACAGGACTGAGTTCTAACCCTGGGTGGGAGACACTGCTGCTCATTGTTGGAAGGGAAGAAAGGTTCACCAATACAGTTTCAGCAAGATGCCATTTTTGCATACAGCAATCTTGGTAGGGAGCTTGTGGGAAACTTTGGAGAAGAGACACTGTCCCCTTGTTTAACCTTTGCAAAGTGTCATATTAAAGCACCCACAGATGTTGGCAAGAAATAGGAACTGTTTTTCAGTGTGCATGTGTATGTGTGTTGAATAAACAACCCTTACCATGACTTGATGATAATGTGCTGTCAAACAAATTCTGACATATGGTGATACTTTTCAGGGTTTTCTAGGTAGAGAATACCCAAGTGGTCTACCTGTCCCTCCTGCAAAAAAAAACCTGGGGCTGTGCAGCTTGCCCAAGGCCACACAGGCTGGCTCTACTTTCAGGAGGCAGAGCGGGGAATTGAACTCCCAATCTATGGTTCTGCAGCTAGATACCTAAACCACTGCACTATCCAGCCAGCTAGAATGAATTGCCTCATTAGTTTACCTTTGCACCATGAATATGGGTGCCTTTTCTTTACGAAATAGCACTGCCAATGCTTATCATATTTTCTTCGACTTTGCTTTCTTTTTCCATATGTCCCAGAGATGTTGAGATAGAACCTCCCTGAGCTTGCATGACTAAAGATAAGAACAGTGGGGTTACATTAGTGCAAGACCCATTCCCATCCATAGAATATGTTTAAATTAATCAGATTACTTATACAAGTGGTTATTTTTAAATCTGGATTGTTAGAAACACAAGATAACTTAATAAGTTCATTTAACAAAAACTCAGGGAAAATTCTGGAGTAACTGATAACATCACTTAAAACTTCTGGAAGCCAGAAGAACAGGCAAGGAAGTTAGAGGGAACTTTACATTTAGGCTTTAAAAGGCAAAATAAGTTTTCCACTGTGTGTATTGTTCTTGTTTTTTACAAACTAATCTGAATGTGCACAGACTTTACAGTTAGAAAGCATGGCAGCATTTCTTATGTATGAAAAATATGGCCCAATTAAGAGAAAAAAATTAATCATCTGAGATTAGAACTGACCTATCGAAATGGATCTGGCTAGGGACAGTACATGGGAGTCAGGCAGTAGAGTTTATTATTTCAGTAGCTGTAGTGAAAATTCCCTCTGGTGCTCTCTGTGAAACCGACCCACCCCTCTTGGTCTTTGGAACTAATCTCCCCCACCCCACTCCCCTCCCTGACATGGTAATGGGCTTTGTTGAATTCAAAGACGATTACATCAGAAATGTGTGGCCTCTTGTGGGTTTTCCAAGGCTTATAAAGCACACAAATTATACAAAAATATTGGCCTGAAAAATTAGTAAGCCATAGGAGTTGGTGTTGTTTTAGCCATGCTTTACTGCAATGAAGGGAAGCTGTGGCAGCTGAAAACCTCTTGCCAGTCTTTCTAAACTATTTTCTTCATTATTTTTCTTTTTTGGTGGGCTTGCTTCAGAAAAAAAATGTC
>NC_135784.1:145281927-145394427 GCF_051106095.1 Pogona vitticeps | reverse complement strand
TTCTGAAATATTTTATTCACACTAATTTTTCTTGCCAGCCTATGGCAGCCATACTCTAATCATCACGCCTTAACCACAAGAAACTGCTCTGTTCTATGAATCCTTCAGGATGCTCATTTACAAATCCCAGCAGTTTCACACAGTTGCTTCACTATGAGGCAAAGAAAGTACAGGCAACACCCTGCAGAGGAGATACGCCAAGAACTAATTTATTAAAAGCAGCTTATATTTGATTTTTAATTCTTTGCTAACAGAGAGCACAACAGACAGCAAAGCAGAGCTATCCTGGAGTGAAATTGGAGGTAGTCCTGATTTTGAAGTCCAGAGTGGAAAAGAACACAATACATTTTGCAAGGCCATAATATATATATTGCAGAGGAAGATATTATACTTTCTACATAATGATATCCCCATTAACTCCACTGCATCAGTGCTTCTGATGTACTGCCCAAATAGCTTCAGCTCTCACACAAAGTATACACCGAAGCACTAAGGTACTTAAGAGTTCAAAACACATCAGGAACCTACCAGAACTTTAAATTGGTCAGCATTTCTACTTAAGAGTGGAGCTCAGGGTTTTAAAAAAGAAGATTGTAAGGTTCAATAGTAACAAAATGAATGAATCTGATAGATGTGCTTTGGGATGAAGAAACAATGTTATCAACAAGAACAATGTGCTGTCGAATCAATGTTGACTTGTAATGAGTGCCTCTTTGCAGGATTTTCTAGGTATAGACAACTCGGACGTGCTTTAGCATTCCTTTCTTCTGAGGGCACTCTGGGGCTGTGAAGCTTGCCCAAGGCCACACAAGCTGGCTCTCACAGGGGACACAGTGGGAAACTAAACTCCAATATCTAACTCCCTGGGCTATCCAAGCTTGCTTCTAGAAACATCCCCTTGAAACCACAAATGTATTGATAGGCAGTACTCATGAACAACATTAAGTGCTTACAAATAGCAGCAAGCTCCATTATTTGTACCAACATTTTTAAGCATTCAGAACTGAAACCAGTTACCTGGAGAATCCACAGCTGAAAAATCTAAGTTACATAAGAAATACACAGGACTTCACAGGATAAGCTATAGCTTAGAAACCAATACATTAACACACTGCTGTCTCAAATGAGGTTACCCTGGACTGCAACATTTATGGGTAGTCATAGAGATAGCTATAACTGTATAATTGCATCACCACACTCACTGAATGGGGGCTGGGTGGAGGTTCTACTTGCAACCTTCACCACATGTTTCTCCTAATGCTACCAGAGTCGTCCTTAAGCGCAGGTCACACTATTGCTTATTCATGAGTCAGTTCTAACCTGACAGATAAAACAATTGGTCAAAATCATCTTGCTCAGTTATAAACATAGCACCAACAGTATAACTTTTGGAAGCAAATTGCCTTATGTCTAGAATCCACAGGAGGCATTATCTGCTCGGTTCTGCATCATGTGACTCAGCATCCAACAGATAATATCTACAGTAATTTCTTAATAGGAGGCAATTTACTTTCCAAAGTTACGTCATTAGCATTACACTGACATAACGAAACAGCAGGATTCTGGCCTTTAAGTTTGCAGCAAGAGCCCCATGAAACACTACTTTTTGTATCAAACAATTGGCCCAACAATAGAGCTCCATCTCAAATATTTACAATTATATATATATAGTGCACCTGTAATATATTTCATGAGCCAATATTGGCGTGTATTTTGTAATTTTCTTGTTATATACACATAACTATACTTGCTTGATATGTCTGATAAACGAAATGACAGTCCAGAACTGCCCATAGCAACAGAAATCACCCACTTAGCTAGTAGGGCAGTGCCTCATTTTAAAATAGGCAGCACTGTTTAATGTGAGTTATTGCTGTTCACTGCAGTAACTACTCTGATCAGGAAAAAAAAGGGTTCCATTTACTAACCAGCTTGCACCACAAAACATATAAAGGGTGTCCTTTATCTGAAAGCATTCCTCAGGAAATTTCCCTTCATATGGAAATCTAGCAAGTCAGGAAAACAATAAGACTTTCCTTGACATGTTAGGATCTCCAGCACAAGCCACATAATGTTTCATCCTCATCCTGACAAGAAACTGCAGATACTAGACTTACCCCTATCAGTCTGCGTCTAAGTAACAAAGACCACCTTGGGCAAAGGGGGACAGCAATGCATAAGTGAGCATAATGCATAATCAACAGTAATATAAATGTAAAGCAGGACTGCTGGCTAGATCTGAAGCAGTACACCATGGGCTGAAACATAGGAACAGATTATTGTTCTACAGAAGCCAAAATCCCTGTACAACCTGTTATTTTCTTGATCAGACGGATGCGTTTTAGATCCTTGCCATTCAGGTGATGTTACAATATCAAAATGGTAGCCCTTCATCTAGAGCAGTGGTTCTCTAACTTGGGTCACCAGCTGTTCATGGATTACAAGTCCCAGAAATCCTGGCCAGCACAGCTAGTGGTGAAGGCTTCTGTGAACTGCAGTCCAAGAACATCCGGGGACCCCAGTTTAAGAACCACTGATCTAGAGCAGTGGTTCTTAACCTTGAGTTACTCAAGTTGAACTGCAACTCCCAGAAACCCCAGCCAGCACAGCTGGTGGTGAAGGCTTCTGGGAGTTGCAGTCCAAAAACACCTGAGTAACCCAAGGTTAAAAACCACTGACCTGGAGCACTGATTCGTAACCTTGGGTTACTCAGGAGTTTTGGACTGCAACTCCCAGAAGCCTTCATCAACAACTGTGCTGACTGAGGTTTCTGGGAGTTGCAGTTCAAAAGCATCTGAGTAACCCAAGGTTAAGAACCACTGATCTCGAGCATCTGGCACCACTGGTTGGCTTTAAATTGCTTCCCTTGCTTTGTCTGAAAGATATTTCCAGACTTTGATGACTCTTCACCCAAAAATGGAAAATTGAGGTGGGGGCGGGCAGCAACTGTCAGGATTTGTTCCTTTAAAGTGAACAAGGGGTTAAAATTAATATTGTAGTAAAGAATGCAAAGTCATGCCTGTAACATCAAGTCAATGGATGATTGATGGCATGCAGATGGGACAAGCTTAGGTAATGCTTGTCAACCACGTTCAGCTGCTTTGTCTGCAGTGATAGGCTGCTCTCACTATTTAAGCAGGTGAATGAGAGCAGCACTTTGCCACTCAGTTGTGAGTCTGGTGGTCATTACTTGAATGTGATTATTATGTTGCTCCGAGATATCTGTGCCAATGTATATATTGCCATGTATATATGTCTGACCAAGTCTAATATATTTTGCTATAAGTATTATTAGAACTCTCTCTGTGTATTTTTCTCATATGTCTGCATCTTTACTCTGCTTATTAAGGGAAGGATTTAACGCTACCAGATAAGAGACTCTGTGTAACTTGTTATCTTGGGCTCCAAGGTTTGTTTTTTCCTAACAGAGTGCTGGCCAAACCCCTTCCCCAAAACCCAACATCCTAATAATATATTAGGTAACTAAGATTTGCTGTCATTCCTTAACACCACAAATTAGCTGCCTGAGATAGCTGCCCCAATCTGTCTAGTAAGCGGGGCCGGCACTGAAAATAGCTTCCCAACATATGCACAGTGGTACACTCCGTAAAGAACCAGAACTCATTCTTTGTCTGCTGCTACATACAATGAAATGATATTAATAGACAAATATAAATACATGAAATCATATTCATCAGTGTAATGTGATGTTGTCTTTTCTCTTGAAGCCCAATAAACAACAAACACTTCCACAATCCAGCAACCAAATTTCCTCACAAGTCTGGGAAATATTCTCCGCACATCTGATTTTGTGAAACTCCATTTCACATTAAGCAATTTTAGGACGTGGTGCACTTTGATACTGATGTCTTTCTCCATATCAAAGCTGACATATGGGGTATGGGGTGGATGGGTGAGTGGCTTGGCGTAGTAAAAAAATGCATTTTAAAAATTATTATAATTTTATTACAGCACGATGGAGAAAACAAACACTAGAGGGATTTTACCAAAGCAAACTTGATCTCTCCTTGCCCTGTGTATAATCTAATTCAGAATTAAACAAATTATTTTGCATTTGAAAATTGTAGGGGATTGAAAAATGCTTTCAAGCTGTGAAGTGTATTTCCCCAATGGCTTTTTACGCTCAAGCGCCAAAAAAAAAAAAGATCACTTGCTAACCTTCCATAAAAACAAAAAAAAGGAAACTAGCCAGAAGCGCTAGTCCTGCAACATTACACAGGAATCCATCAGATGCTGGAAACGTGGCCTTAACATCCAACAAAATTGTTTTATGGGCCTGTCTTATCGCCTGACTGCAAAAATCCACATAAATCAAGAATACCCATAGCAAAGCCTAAATGTGAGTAACTGAGTTTCCTCACAGTCATCCCTTGCTACTCTTCCCTTAACCCTTCCCTTCCCTTCTACTCTATCACCGCTGCCAGACATTAGGTTTTAATCTCCTCAGGGACATGGATTCACCCTTACCCTCCAAGCTCCACTAGCAATAAACAGCAGACCAGGCATACAAAAGGTTACTAGAACTTTTATATACAGTACATATATTGAAATGGCTTTTTATTCCCTCTACTGTGGTCCATTTGCTACAGCACATTTTTGTAGGGTTTAAAATGTGGATGCCTTTGCTTTACCCATTATTAGTCTTTCCTTCTGAACCCGCTTTGTCGTTTGCTGATGAACCATTAAAAAACAGAAGTCTGAAAAGAGGATCTAAAGGTTCACTTAAAGCAAAACAAAATATTAAAATGCTGCAGAATATGAATATGTCTCTCACTAATCTGGGTTATGAATCTAAACCTTTCTGGTCAAATTCATCTAAACCCATGTTCAGTGCAACTGCTCTACTCATGATTTCAAACACTACTTTGAACTGTTCCTGTATTCCTATACAGATGAACAGAAAGAACAGGAAACGTTGAATTGGCAGTTCTGTGATATTAATTCATAGCATCACTCTATGGACAGTGTTTTACTGGCTGACAAGACAGAAGCTCCCGTCCCCAAGGAGTCCATAACTGGATGTACATTGCAGCCAAAGCAATGGAGGAAGCGGGGCTACATAACAGCCAGTGCAAGCAGGATATGAAATATGCCTTCAGCACATTTGTTGTTACATGCCATCAAGTCACCTGTGATTTATGGGAACCCTGCAAATAAGCAATCTCCAAAATGTCCTGTCCGCAACAACCCTGCTCAGCTTTTGTAAATGCAAGTCTGTGCTTTCCTTACGGAGTCAGTCCATCTCATATTTGCTCTTCCTCTTTTCCTGCTGCCCCCAGCTTTTCCCAGCATTATTTTTTCAACAGAATCCTTCCTTCTCATAAAGTGACCAAAATAGGACAGCCTCACTTTCATCATTTTTGCCTCCAGAAAAAGTTCAGACTTTGATGTAGCTGGACTGCCACAAAGATGAAAAAAATAAAATAAAGGAAGTGTCCTTTTCTTTTTTTTTAATTAAAGTCTGGTCTGAGTTTCAGGTTTGGTATGGGAAATGCTTTTAACTAGACATGCCCTAGACAGAAATTAGGACCTCATACACATGCTGAACCATCCTCTCTAGCCAGATGCATTGTAAAATGAACTTTAAATATCACCTGAAATGCTTTCAAGAATGCAGAGGAACACTGTGTGTCTCAAGCAAAATTACTGCTAATTCACCATTTGGAAACAACAGAAAGCATTGTGTATATACACTTTTGCGTTCTGCTTTGCAGCATATCCTTTTGATTGCATAGTTCTAACTTTTATTTTATTTATATATCCCCACATTAGTGCAAGCACAGCTCTGGATGGTTTAGAGGTTATAACTTAAAAACTCACAAGACCCCACAAAACAACACACATTCAAACAATATAGTAATATACAACTATAAAGTCTAAAATGCATACAACAAAAGAAAAATAAGAACAAAATTACAGCATCCTAGAGAGTCAATTATTCTAACCATTTCCTGAACATATGGAGGGAAACAGCCTGGAATATCTTAGTTGGTGACGTGTTCCAAAGACTGGAGGCCACCATCAAAAAGGCCTGATTCCTTCTCATCACCTCTTCTGGCATCACTTGATGTGGCCACTTATAAACAAACAAGAGACAGCTTTCTTTTGTGCTGTAACAGCAATGTTTTAGTTACTGTTATAGCATATGGTCTCACAAAACAGCAGAAGGGGAAAGGAATGTTATATGTGTCAAATGCTGGCTTGTGGTGCCTCTTGCAAAGTGGACTGTGCTTTGTACTACTGGCCAGTGACTTGTGATTTTTTTAAAGGAACTAACAGCAATTGTTTTAGGTACTAATGAGAAATAGGAAATTCAGCCGAGCAACGGAACTCTGTAGCATGATCTACACTATCGAAAGCCATCTGTTCTATGAAGAAAGAGTATTACATGCCCTCAGAATGTTCATAAGAAAACAGATGAAGTGCTGAAACAGGAAAAGTATAAAATTAATAGGTCCCCCATTATTCTTTGCAGTCCTTGGCAGTCGCCCTGATTGACCAAAGAGGGGGAAGAAGCAGAAAAGTCACGGATGAAATAAAAAGCACTGACACTGGTGTGCATGCATGAGCCTGTGTTAGACACAAGCAGAGGGGGAGCAAGCCATTTCTTCCAGGCAAAGAGCAAAACAAGATAATCCATAATGAAAAAAAAAATGTATGTTCTCCAAACTACTTCCTCCGTATTTGTTTAGAACTATGGTCATGTTAGCAGAACAAAGAAAAAGCACAACAATTTGGCAGGGAGATAAGATGTTTTCTTTTTCTCCCAGTTCAACAGCAATTTAGATTTGAAGTGCTGTTTCTGGAAGAGAAATGGCGTCTGATTCAAGCACACTGATTGAAGACTGGAGTGCAAAGGTACAGTGCAGCCTTTTTCAATTATCAGCTATCTGTCTGGTTTACTTGTTTCTTGTGCTCAGAAGCTGGCAAGGGACAGCCATGCCTTGTCTTTGATATACTCAGACCACGTGGATCTTCTGCCTGTCCACAACAAGTCGGAACAGGAATCAGACTGAAACTGCAGTTTACAAATGTTTACAGATATAAACCATCCTGTAAAAACAACACTTCATAAACAAAGAGTGATGAGGAATTTCTGTTTAACTAAGGGAAGAATTGTGGTGTCTTTTAACTAGAAGGCTTTCTCAGCTCCCCATCGTAAAGCAGTGCTCTTGATATATTAGGTTAAGTGTGGGGCAGACAAGCCTCTTTGGCATCCTCACTGCTCTCCTTTGAACACCTGCGTAGAGGGAGACATCGTTGCACAGCTTCCACAGATTAAAATATCCATCTGCTTTAACTCTTTTCTCTCCAAAACCAATCAAGAAATAGAACGCGATCTTCTGCTTTACAGTAATAGCCTACGTAAATACTGAAACTCATGGAAGCAGTTTGGAGAAACACAGAAAAATAAGTAGCCCTGCGTCTGTAAAGGTTGCAAGTGGGGTGGAAAAAAACCGTAAACATATGCATACATGAGATATGCATGCATGCATATTTTTTTATACATGATCATAGTTTATGCTAAATTATTCTGACTCTATGGATGGTATATGGCAGGATGCTTGCCTGAATGCAGTGCTGTTCTACCTATCCGGATGGACAGCTCATTTTCATATTGCTGATGATGCAGGGGTTGGTCTTCGTATTTCTCCTTTGCCACTCTTGAATCACAGCTCAAAGCCAAGGCTGTATACGGAGGTTCACTGATACCCTGAGAAAGAGAAAAACAAGTCATTCTTTTTGAATCTCTCTTTAAAATAAAAAAGTACTGTTGCCTAATTCCATGCTCTTTATCAGGAACACTCCATCTGAAAAATTATTTGAATCGGTTCAGGCGGAGCAGACTTTACTATTCTTTTTAATTCAATTTATTTGCAAGGCATGTGGTCAAGGGTTTTCTCAGTTGTCAATGTTAAAAACTTTTACAGAAGAGGCTGACAGATACATTCGGCATGGGCACTGTCAGAGAAGTAAATGGTTCACATAACTCTGTTAAATCACTGGTTCTTAACCTTGGGTTACTCAGGAGTTTTGGACTGCAACTCCCAGAAGCCTTCACCACCAACTGTGCTGGCTGGGGTTTCTGGGAGTTGCAGTTCAAAAACATCCGAGTAACAAAGGTTAAGAACCACTGTGTTAAATGACCAGTAAATCTTTAAAAAATCATGCAACATAAACAGTGAAAGAATTATACCGCTGAATATATAATTGAAGATACATATGTTGTCTATAGTTCCATTTTTCAAATACAGTTGCCATCTAGCCTGGAATATATTCAGTTCTACTACTTCTCCATATTATTTCATAAAACCATCTTGCAATAAATAAAACTTACAAGACAAATGAATAATTCAAAATAAGCCACACTAAGAACTCATGCATACAAACTCGGAATCAGCTGTGTCCCTAGAGAACAAAGAATAAAACAAATGCACACTATATTATTGAAATAATAATGAGATGCTTAATGAGTTAAATTCACTAATATTTTTTTTAAAAAAACACCGAAACGAACACAATCTTCAACTCTCTTCATTTGCATAATGTATTCTGCCTAGTGGTGTTCACACTAATTGCATATTTGCTGGCTTTTTAAAAATGTGGTTTAATCAGGATGTCTCCACTTCTGCTAAGCCCAGCAATTAAAAAACTGCCCTGCCCTGCAAGAACAGATTGTGATCTCTGAATAGTCTCTTTTTATTTTTAACAAAAAGTACCAGGGCAGGTACATGTCTGCATTTTCTTTCTATCTTTGCATTCTTCACCTGCCTCTCAAAACAACATTCTGACCTGACCCCAAATAAACGAGTACCAGTACCCACATCATTTCAATTAAAGGGAAAAGATAAACACATCTACTTCACAAATATGTTTCTCATATTCATACAGTAGCAGAAGACCAAGTAACTGGGACCAGGCACAATCTTGCAATACTATCTTTAGCCCCTAAAAGCAATGCCTGTTCAGCATTCCTGTCAGTTACAAACAGGAGCCTTGCAGTACATACCAGGTGCTCAGGTTGATGTAGGGAGGCTTTAGGATTGCAAACGGGCTGCCTTTTTCCCTTTCTCCTCAACACCTTGCTATGTAGCACCAGAGAGTGCTTGTGTTCAGCAGTGCTAGCCTGCACATTTTATTGCTATGTAATCTTTTTCCAGTATATATTTCCTGATTATTATTCTATATTGCCTTCTCTCTGAAGGTCAAAATCCATCCATCATAAGTCTTAGAAGTTCATATCTTCTTCTTAGGTTATTGTGGAAGTTCTGAAATATTTTTCTGATGATGGTAAAATGCTCACATTTATGGCCATTCAGGACTTAAATATAATAACCACTCCAATAATTCCGCTCCCTCCCCCCACAAGCCATGATTTGGTGTTCCAGTTTCAAACCTATAATTGCACAGGAATCTCCAATATTTTGGTCAAAGTTTTTCTCCCCAATAAGTGTTTCTGGATTATTACTATTCTAGACAGCCTCAACTGTGAAGGCTGAAACCTATCAATGTTCTAAAAGTTCACAGGCTCTTATTAGCTTACTGTGGAGATTTTTAAACTTTTTGTTTCCTTTTCTCATTTACCTAAAAGCATACCTTTGATATCTAAGAATACATCACCCAGGTATGCAGAAAGCTGGCTTTGCTTCTAAACTGACAGGCACTCTACCACTCAAGTACAGAGTGAGGCCACTGACCCCATGGAAACATGCAGCATAATCACTCAGGGTCAGCAGTCTGGGGGTGCTCCTGGACCCCGGCCTGGCCCTGGAGGCCCAGGTGGACTCGGTGGCCAGGGGTGCCTTTCAGCAACTGCGGAAACTTTTCCAGCTGCGGCCTGGACGAAAAGAGTGTCATGACAGTCACACATGCACTGGTAACAACCCATTTAGACTACTGCAGTGTGCTTTACGTGGGGCTGCCTTTGAAGACGATCCAGCGACTACAGATGGTTCA
Organism: Pogona vitticeps; assembly: GCF_051106095.1. Classification (NCBI taxonomy): domain Eukaryota; kingdom Metazoa; phylum Chordata; class Lepidosauria; order Squamata; family Agamidae; genus Pogona; species Pogona vitticeps. The sequence continues at coordinate 145,384,449 of NC_135784.1, read as the reverse complement.
GAATCGAGCTGAACAAATGCTGGGTGGAAGAGCCGCGAGAGACCATATTCAACCAATTCTCACCAAGTTACACTGGCTATCCGTTGCTGCTCGGGCCCAATTCAAAGTGCTTGTTTTGACATATAAAGCCCTAAACAGCTTGGGCCCTGGATGCTTGAAGGACTGCCTCCTTCCATACGAATCTACCTGGCCACTGAGATCTAGCCAGGGGGCCCTCCTGAAAGAGCCATCCCTCAGTGAGGTGAGAGGGGTGGCCTGTAGGCGGAGGGCCTTTTCGTCCCAAACAACATCTGACAGGCGCCGACGTTACTGACATTTCGGCACCAGGTTAAAACCTTCCTGTTCCGGAAGTTTTTTAATTAAGGGTTTTAATTTTAATTCATAGATTCATGGATCTAGAGTGTTTTTGTGTAGATTGTTTTTGGTTTTTTCTTTATTTTTGTATAGATGTAACTGTATTGATTTTTAGTGTGTCTGTTTTTAACTGTAACTGTATTGATTTTTTAGTGTGTCTGTTTTTAAATAAACTGTTTCAATTGATGTTGGAAGTCGCCCGGAGACTCTTACAGAGTGCGGGCAGAATACAAGTTGAATCAATCAATCAATCAATCAGTCTATCAATCAATCAATCAATCATAGGCCTAGACCTTTGCTACTAGAACAGTGGTTCCCACTCTTGAGTCCCGATATATTCTTAGACTAAAACTCCCAGAAGCCTTTACAACTAGCTTTGCTGGCCAGGATTATTGGGAGCTGTAATCAAAGAGTATCTGAGAACCCAACATTGGGAACCACTGCAGTAGAACAACTTGTGAGTTAGAACTCTAACAAATTGCATCTGAAACCAAACAAGGGACAGAATTGCTGCCAGCACTGAGGAATCATCTGAAGTTTCCTTATGAATTAACTCAGTAAATTGCAAAAGATCTGCTTACTCACAAAACCTCACACATTATACCAATAACATGTACCCAAAATTCCCACTCCTACAGTCTACAGTCATGTGAAAAAGAAAGCACAACTTTGATTTCTATGGTTTTACATATCAAGACATAATAAAAAAAATCTGGTCATTAGCAGGTCTGAAAATTAGGTAAATATAACCTCACATGAACAACGACACATAACATATGTGAGACAGAAGGCAAGAGGGATACCCCACTCGCTGGAGAGCCGTCCCTCCCCCATAACGAGGATAAGGAGGAGACCCCAGCCAGCAACAGACCCTACTGCAGAAGCTCAGCAAGGGACAGAAATAGAGGAGCTGACCGAAGAGTTTTTATTTCTCCAATTTTCAGAGCTTGTAGGGACCATGTGGTTTTTATTATGTTCTGATATGTAAAACCATAGAATTCAAAGAGAGTGTACTTCCTTTTTCACATGACTGTAGGTACCTCTTACAACAACCTACAGTGTTTTCTTCTGAACCAAATGTGTGAATCTAGAGCCTCTTATTTCATAGGATGGAAAAGCAGATCTTAGATTTCTGGCAGAATACATTTTTAATAAGCACCCAGTCACAAAGACTTATAAAACCATCTTCTACATCAAGAACTAGATTATCAAGGCAAAGGTTAAATGAGAACCCTTCTTCCCAAAAAGTGAGTCTCTTATGTGAAAATATATAATGTGTGTAAATGCAACTAATAGACCAAAAAGGGGCACCTCAGATCATCTTTTTAACTGAGGTCCCTTCCTATTGTCCACAAATTTCCTATGATTGTATCTGAGTGCATGTGTTTGCATACATGGAAATGAGCACTTATTTATGTGAACCTCCATCTAAACTCACAAGACAGCCCAGGCACTAGCTGACAACTTCAATATGCACTACAAGAATTTGGTAAGCTAAAACCCTGTAACTATGATTGGCAAGAGCCCATTGGTAGCCCACCAAAGATTTAACAAATCCATGATAACTAGGACTTGATAACTGTTTGGCTTTGTCTCTTGGCACTGGAATTCTCACTACCTTGGAGAATTTGTCAGGCAAAAGCCTTTGCTTGCTGCCTCTCAGATCACTACTACATTTCAAGTCAACCTTTATTAAAGTAAATGTTAAACTTACAATATGCACACACTTTCAAATTATTTTCCAATGTTTGCACTAAGAGATCTTTCTTTCCTTCCCCACAGTGAATTTCCATGTTATCTAAATAGTGGTGGAAGCTCCCAGTGCTGAACTTTGGGGATCTGTTTAATACAGAAATAAAAACAATCTCAGGATGCATGCCTATTTCAACTTACTGACAACTGGAAGACATCCTGATCTTACTGACAGGAACTCTCAAAACTGGGGCAAATGTGAAATATCAGATGACCTCCACCATGGTATTTGATTTATTCTAGCTTTGGTAGTTCTGAATCATTCAGATAAGGCTCCCCATGTAGAATCTTTAATTATAATGTGTCAGCTGGTTGAAACAGGCATGAAGAAAGGCGTGAGGCCAGTTACTCCACATTAAATTAGGATATCTGACTAATTAGAGTTGATGGCAATAGCTGAAGGGAATTGGTGCATTTGTAGATGGTTGGAAAACTATGGCCCTAAAGAGAAAACATTTCCACAGTTGGATGCGGATGCTTCATCTGATACACAGTGGCCCCAGCACGCTGGCTCCTCAGCTGTTTCAGTGGTGACATTTACAGTGCCTCCTGTGCTCTCAAAATGTTTGTGCTTATGCAAAAAGGTACTGATCGCTTTTATTGTTGCAGCAAAGCATGCCAGTAATATGGAAATATAGTTAATGCAGTGTTGGAAAACATCCCTCTGTGTGTGTTTGCATAACAAATAGAGAGATCCAAACATCACAGATGATCAATGACAATGACTTCCAGAAAAATCACTTAAGAGTAGGATTCTCGAAGAAGTGGGATGCTTTCGAACTAGGAGATTTCCTTGCAACTACAGTGGACAAATAAATTCTTATGAAAGATCGGAACCAACTGCTTTCTTTTAAAGGTGGAAGAAAATGCAACATTGTAGCAAGGGAGGGAAGTCAGATTTTCTAATTCAATGAGCAAAGGAAGAGAACCTTTACCACTTATACCCATAGTTGCATCTAGTGCTCAGCTTTCTGGATTCATGCATGACTCTCCTTAGTGTCGGAGAATTCTCCACACTGGTGAATTGTCCCTCTGCTCTGGGACAGCAGGTAATGGATTAGTGGCAGCTAGTAAGCCCTGCGCCATTAGTTTCAAAGTTGCAGACCAGGCTTGTTGTGGCCACCACAGGGCTATCAAGGTTGTGTTGGCTCTGTCTTGGATAAGCTTTGCTATTACTCTATGCAGAAAGGGGTTTGGGAGGAAGAGGTAGACAAGGTGCCTTGACCAACAAGTCATGAAAGGCATCTTCAAGGGAACTCTGCCTGAGACCAGCTCTAGAACAATATCTGGTTTCTCTGCAGGTAGCAATCTCGATCCTGAATGCTGACACTGTTGTTCGACTGGCAGTTTCTTGGGCAGGTCATTATGTTTCTGTATCAATGGCCCCAATATTGATTCTCCCTGCCCCACTGATTTCAACACAGAGCGCCAATGCCTCTGCTGCAGTGATTTTGGAACCAAGCAAGCTTTCAAACCAGGAAGGTGGCATGGAAGAAGGTACATAGGCATCACCTAGTGAGAACCTGGATGTTTCTGTGCACTTGCATATACTCAAAAGAGGGTTGGGAGAAGTGCCATTTCAGTTGTGATTAAGTCACTGCACCTTAATAACATGGTGGTGGGCACATCAGATCCAGCATAACTTCTTGCTAGTAATGAGTCTTGGATGCCAATTCTGAAGGTGATTGATGAGTCCAGTTTTGGCTCCTGGGATAGATTTCAGGTTGTGAACTTTCCTGTTATGGAGACAGTTTACTGACAGTGTGTTGCATAAGCCGGCTCCATTCACTCCATTCAAAGGGTTTACAAAGAGCGAGAGATGAGGCTTGGATTCAGATGATCTCTCCCCCATAGGCAGATTGAGGCATACCAGATCCTCCTGAGCCTTATCTGCAGACTGGGAGGGAGATCTGGTTACTGCTGGCTGCTATTGGGACTTCTTTGGAGGTGGAGGGTGCTCTTTGGGCTCCTTTTTCTGTTTCTTTATGGAAGTAACACTGGGCTCAATTTCTGTTTCTTTTTTTTATGGTGATGAAGCCACTGTCTGAGGCCCTGAAGTCACTCTTGAAGAGGCCAGCTTCAGTGCCAATGAGCTCTTGGGTTTGATGGAATGGCCTTGGTATGAAAAGGTGATGTTTATGTTCTCTCAAGGTCTTTTGGTTTTCATGAGTTTCTGCACTGGTAGACTCTAGCTGGAGTGCGTCCATAATGTCCTGCCTGGATGGTGCCTTATGGACAGACATGCCATCAGAGTGGGCGATGCTTGCTGGGTCAAGGGGTCTACCAGCTGTAGTGACTTTTCCCAGAGGTACAAATTAAGATACAATTGTCAGCTCTTTATTGCAACGTTTGTAAATTTGCAGCAAAACTGACTATTTTGCATGTGGTGCCCCTCACCAAGGCAATGTAAATGCTTTGAGTATCCTTCAGTGAGGGGGATTGTGTTGGCAGACTAGACACACTTTTTGAATGGGCCCAGTAGGGTCATAAAAGGCAGGAAGGTCTTGAACCCAATGAAGATTACCTTTTTTAAAAGGGGACAACTGATGCAAAAGGTGTGGTAGACAAAGACAAGAAAAATGACAGTAATGGTGAGGAAGAGTAAACAGGCAAGAACTTTTAAACTAAATAGGCTCTACAGCAGTGGTCTCCAACCTTGGGCCTCCAGATGTTCTTGGACTTCAACTCCCAGAAATCCTGGCCAGCCTAGGTGGTGGTGAAGGCTTGTGGGAGTTGTAGTCCAAGAACATCTGGAGGCCCAAGGTTGGGGACCACTGCTCTACAGAATGTTCCAAGAAGATTCCTCAGCAAGGGGTAAATAGAAATGAGAAATAACCACAAGATGCAGGGGCATGCACAGGTGGGGGGCTGTTCTAACAGCTTTTTCTTTAAGCTCTAGAATGTTCTGACAAGGTTTTATCCAGATGCAGAAACAACCATATGTATGATTCACAGGGAACACAAGAAGAACGAAAATATATTACCATGAATGGGCATTAAAGCTGCTGACCTCTTGTCAGTGCTTCTGAACATAAAATCTAAGTGGAGTAGGGTCAGCCAGATAATACATTAATAATATTGCTAGTTAATAATTTTAATAATAAAACTGAGTAAGCTACATTACACATGCTCAATAGCATATCCATACATATCTAAAGAGATTTTAAAAATACATTTCCTTCTTTGTTTCTTTGTTGTTGTTTAGTTGTAAAGTTGTGTCCAACCCTTCATGACCCCATGGACCAGAGCACACCAGGCCCTCCTGTCTTCCACTGCCTCCCAGAGTTTGTTTCTTTAAGTAACAGATTTGAACCATTACATAATATATCACGGCCTGCTTTTGGAAGTTCCCTCAGTAATAAAGCATTTTCAGGTATACGAATGAACTCAGACGCAATTTATAAGTAGCATGCATAAACTTAATAGCTCCAGCTAGGTTGATGTCCTCCAATGATAATTGTTCAAGTGATGGCACATCTTGACACAGGTTTGCAAAGACGATATTCTTGAGTCCATTTTGGAGTTGTGTCCTGTCCTCTGTGCTATTACATGGCAACCAGAAGGAGACAATAATAGGAAAAGAGAGACTGTGTCACATTTATGAAGCTCCAGCTAAAGCATAGAGAGGGACAAGTTCACACATGACTTTCAAACGTATACATGTGGTATAGAAAGCATTAATTTTATATTCTTGGATGGTTTTTTTATTATATTTGTTTCTTAAGTGCAAGAATTTATGTACGACAATTTACACGTACGTACTTTGCAAGATTTTTTTTACAAGTCAACTCTCTGCAGATATATTTATAATTAATGGAGAAAAAGAGAGAGAACTTTGAAAAGGCTTAGCAAACAATGAAGGTTGTGTACATATGGGGATGGTGGCATCTTTCCAATGCTGTACGAGCAACTATCTGGTCTCTGCAACAATTTATTGTGTATTTTCCCTATATCATTTTTAAAAACTTGTTTTTCCTACTCAAAACAATCAAGCTCAACAGATTTCTCTTTTACCATCAATAACAGACTGTTCCAAAAAAGAAATCATAAAATTATTCAGCATGTAAGAAAACAAAATTATAGGCACATTTCCTCTTATAAACTTTTGCTTTTTACTAAAAGCTGTTTGTTGGGTTTCTCCATTATTAAGTCCACCATCTGCTGTAGGATATCCTGCTAGAACAGAAAGCTTGTAACAACTAAAATAGGGTGGCTTATTTAAACAATGCAAAATAATATCTGGGAAGGAGGAGGCAGGCATTCATACCCTTGGAACAAGACAGAGCTACTTTATATAGTATGCAAGGTCAAAGAAGATAACATGGTGAGCTAAAAGGATTCATTTAAATCAGGTCTAGGAGCCCACTTTTACAAAATAAACCACTCCAGGTGACTACACGGCTTATGTTTGTTGAGAAAATATATGAGCCAATAGATTATTTTTGGCCTCAGAGGATCTCAGTACTATTGATTACTATATCCATTCATATACATGATATGTGCCGTCAAGTCAAATTCATAGAATCATAGAATATTGGAATTGGAAGGGGCCCATAAGGCCATCAACTCCAATGCCCTGCTCAATGCAGAAATCCAAATCAAAGTACATCTGGCAGATGATTGTCTAATTTTCTCTTGAATGGATCCAGCGTTGGAGACTTCAACATCTCCCAAGGTAATTGGTTCCATTGTTGTACTGATCTAAGGATGAGTGGGCAACAGCAGTTTAATTGACTCAGCCCCCTCCTTTTTTAAAAAAACAAATTCACATCTTGAGCATCTCCTCTGGAAGGGACACTCTAGAGCCTTTGCAAGACGCTAAATTGCATTAACCAAGATTTTGTTTTCATGTTTTCAACAAGCTAAACAGCATTCCTAGGATGCCCTAACCCTTCTACACTGGAATTTATTGTCCTTCTCAAATCAAATGAAAATGAAAAGAAAACTATTACCCTCTACAGCTTTCAAACGTTTCTGCTTCTTTGAAACACTTATCACAGCTCTAAACTAAGTGCTTCAAGGATGCTACTAAAATGAAATACAAAAGTATTTGTATTTCAAATACTTTACAAAAGATCTCAGCTTTTCTATTGCTTCTGCTGTCCAATTTCCATCCACAAGTAAGCTATGTCAGGTTTAAAAATAATTGAAATGAGATACAAGTCATCAACTGCCTGGAGGTGCCAAGCAGGAAGAAGCACTTTCTCCTATCATATGCTGGATTGTTTCTACTATTAATATATAGAATTTCACATCCTGCCTACAGAGCACTGGAGGCATTCTGCAGACCGCAGAACTGACACGGAATTTGTTCAAATGAGTTATGATCCCCATTATGCAGACCAGACAGGGAAGGAAAGAGGTCAGAGGATTCTGAGCAAAGAGAAATCTATAAGAGCTTCACATTGCCAAGGAGACAGCTGCCATTAAGAAGTGCTGGAAGCAAAAATGTTAGCAAAATTGCAGCATCTTTGAGACTAACATGTTTTCTTTGGCAGACTTTCACAGACACAGCCCATTTCTACAGATGCATAAAATACAATATTCTAGCTACAGGTTTATATCCACACTAGTTCTGGTTTCAAGAATTGGACAGAATGAAATGAGAGACAGCAAATGATAATTGTATCATAAACACCAGACATAAGCTACCAAAGGGCTGGTTAGAACATACTTTCTGGCAATAGTTAGGTCAGTTACATAAGCCAGTAACCCTGTGTGGCATCATAGCAATGTTTTCTACTTTCCCGGTTACTTTTTACATGGGTACACGCTTGGGGACAAGAGATTAAAAAATGGTGTTCTAAATCTGCCATGAAAATGTTGGCATACCGTGAAGCCACATGTGTACTCGTGGCTGTGCCATTGCTCCAGAGACGTCTGTTAGCACGAAAGCTGCAGTAATTGTGAATGAGAACAAAGCTCCAGGGTTCAGTGGCTAAATTAGTAAAACCAGCAACATACTATCTAACAGAGATCTCACAGAGGAACCAGACCCTGCTGCAAACCCAGATGCCAACTTTATCCTCATATTCTACACTGGAAACACTATCAAAGGCCTGAATAATGTAACCAAGGGTTTGTACACCTGTTCATCTTCCAAATGAATAAACACCACCTCTCGTCAGGAAAGTCCAAAGCATAGGACAAATGTGTCAGTGCTTATGGAAAAGAAAGAACGGCCATAAAACTGGCATTAGAAACGGTAGTGTTCTGAAACATTTCAGTCTCCCTGCACATTCATCTCTGAACTTAGGGTGGCTACGTCTGAACAAAATAGTTTCAAAGGCTGATTACAAAAAGAAAAAAGTCAGCAAAAACGTATCAAGTTCCACCATACATCTCTTGACTTGGCATATCATCACATATCAGAACGGATAAGTTTAAAAGTTTAAGTTTAAGTTTAAAAATTGGATTTTAAAACATTTGTTAATATCTTTTTATTGTTTAGAAAAACACTGTTGTTGCTTAGCTGTTAAGTCATGTCCGACTCTTCGTGACCCCATGGACCAGAGCACGCCAGGCCACTGCCTCCCAGAGTCGGGTCAAATTCATGTTGGTTGCTTCGATGACACTGTCCAACCATCTCGTCCTCTGTTGTCCCCTTCTCCTCCTGCCTTCACACTTTCCCAGAATCAAGGTCTTTTCCAAGGAGTCTTCTCTTCTCATCAGATAGCCAAAGTACTGGAGCCTCAGCTTCAGGATCTGTCCTTCCAGTGAGCACTCAGGGCTGATTTCCTTCAAAATGGATAGGTTTGTTCTCTTTGCAGTCCAGGGGACTCTCAAGAGTCTCCTCCAGCATCACAATTCAAAAGCATCAATTTTTCGGCAGTCAGCCTTCTTTATGGCCCAGCTCTCACTTACATACATCACTTCCTCCTCACTTTCTGCCATTAGAGTGGTAAGTTATGATATTTTTAACCTCAAAGATCTCATTGGTGAAATAGGGGTTACAGATTCTAATTTGGTCGCATGCTATCTGATGAAGCAGCCCCAGTTGACTGCATATCAGGAACTACGTACAGTTGGAAGCCACATATTGAATCACAGAATCATAGTATCATTGTAGGGTTGAAAGGGACCTTGGAGGTCTTCTAGTACAACCCCCCGCCCATGGCAGGAGACCTCACACCATCTCAGACCTCATACCATCCGAGACAGATGGCTCTCCAATCTTTTCTTGAAACCTCCAGTGATGGGGCACCCACAACATCAGGAGGCAAGCTGTTCCACTGCTTAATGGTTCTCACCATCAGGAAATTCCTCCTTATTTCCAGGTTGGCTCTCCCTCTCCACCCATTGGTTCTTGTGCTACCTTCAGGTGCAATGGAGAATAAATCAATGCCCTCTTCCCTGTGGCAGCCCTTCAGATATTGGAACACTGCTATCATGTCTTCCCTCAATCTTCTCTTTGTTAAGCTAAATATACCTAATTCTTGAGAACTGAACAGACCTAACTTTTTTGAGAAATCCAGCTTCTCTACTTTAATGAAGTACCATTTGTTTCTAACCCACCAGCTCTAAATCTTCTAGACAGCTAAACTGTCATGGAAGGTGAAGCAAACAGGGAGTTTTGTGGAACAGTTATCAGACTGAAAATCGAGAGAGAAGGGCAATCCCAAGAAAGAAGCCTCTGTGGAAAAAGGCTCTGCAGTAGGGCTAGGCCTACGGCACACTCTTCATTCTGTATGGCAATTTCCTTACTCTCTGGTAGTACTTTGAAGCTGCAACTGATCTCTTTTTTCTCCTCTCTTTGTTATCTTACAAGGTGAGGTCTTGACTCACAAAGAAGAGCTGTAAATTCTGCTCCACAATACAGTAAGTAAAATTTTTATCTCTTTGTTTTCTCAATCTATAAATAAATATATGCATGCTTCTGGCGCATGGAGTATATCTTATTTATCCAATGAAGGAAGACTAGAGAAGATAGAGGGGAGAATATGACCTTTAATCTTTAAACTCCACCATTCCTTCAGTCTTACAGAATAATGCCAAAGGAATTCACAACACCTCCTTTTCTTGGGACAGGGACAAGACTGTGCTTCCATCAAAGAAACTATATGGATCTGTTAGCCTGTGTCATTAAACCAGAGGAGCTGAAATTCTCTCCAAAACAAGGTACTGTATCTCTTCTGGATTAAAAAAAATGAAGAGACTAAATGCCTTAAAATAGCCAGACAGAGTGATTTTTTGAATATAACTGAAATAAATCACCAAAATATGAGAGAGTAGATAAAAATATTCAAAAAAGCCATTTCAACGGGTCTCAAGCACACTTCCCTCCTCTTTGCTCAACTGCTGAAGCATCAACTAAAATAGTTCCCTAGTCAAAAGAGATGGTACTTCCCAGACTTCCTGCATAATAAAATGCCATCATCAATCTCCACTGATGCATCTCTGGAGGAGAAATCTCTCAAATCCTGTAGCTATATCTCTCTTTCCTCAACCATGACAATATCCAAATGGGGTTTTCATGGTGCCCTGAAGAATTATTTCCAGTTACCTCTGACAACAAAACAGAGGTATCTGGAATAATTTGTCCAAAAGGATTTCAATACATAATCGTAAAATGTTTAAGAAATGCTCTGCAGCACCATTGTTGTGGGTGGACATTTTGTTCCCCCCCCCAGAAAAAAATGTTTTCCCTAAATGAAGAACAGGTATATGGTATGTCACACATACTCCAATGATCATTGAAATAAGATGCTTAATCTCAGCAAAATAATAATATGTAGCCTAGGGGAAAACAGAGTCTATCAACCTTTATTGTTGTTGTTACATACCATCAAGTCACTCCAATTTATGGGGCATTTATGTAAGAGTGATCTCCAAAATGTCCTGTCCTTAGCGGCCTTGCTCAGCTCTTGTAAACTCAGCCCTCTAGCTTCCTTTAGGGAGTCAATCCATCTTAAAGTTAAGTCTTGATGGTCGGCAGCAACAAAAGATATTTAGAGGGAGTCCATAGTAAAGAAAAGGTTTAGAACTGTTGCTATAAAGATTGATATTTTTTCTGAAACTTTTTGGTGCACTCCACAGCTAGGAAATATTTGCAATATGATCTCAAGTGCCTCTTTTTTAAAATCCAGCTTGAACAGCAGCCATTTCTCACTTCATATAAAGAACACGTTGCTGCAACAACTTGAGCGTCACATTGCTTGCGTGGGGAATTAGAACAATGGTCCTACAGTTACTGAGCTCCTTGGCATTTCCTTTCTTGGAGACTGGAATGTATATCGATCATTTCTAGTCTGTGGCTCATTGTTTTCTTTTCCATATTTGTTGGTATATTCTTGTTAGAATTTTGAAAGATCCAGTCTTTATGCTTTGAAATAGTTCTATAAATATCTCATCTCCCCCTGGTGATTTATTTCTTCCTAGTGCATTTTGAACAGCTTTCACTTTGTTCTCTAGAACTCCATGTTCTTCATCACTGGATTTCTCTTCAAAGGAATATGTCATCCTTTTATCTCTTCTGCATAGGTCTTCAGTATACTGTTTCCACCTTCTCTTCATTTTCTCCTGGGCAGATAAGTGTGCTTCCTCGTTGGTCATTCAGCAGTCATTCTAGGTAATTTTTCCTTTGATTTCCTGGATCTTCTGGAAGAGATCTATTGTTTTGCATCTTCTTATGTTCTCCTCTATTTCTTTGCACTTCTTCACACTCGATACTGCAATAGTTCTCTTTGTCTTTATATGACAGTCACTGAAAAACTGCATTCGGGAATCCGATTCTACTGTCACCTTTTATATTTGCTCATCACCTGTACTTAACAATTTTAAGTACTGAGGGAAAACTCAAATCAATTATCCTCCATGTGTTGCCACTTCAGGCAGAAACAGATCTAGCAAAGGTTAAAAAGAGGACTTATCAACATAATGAGCTTCCAGCTGATTATGAACAATTATTCTATTGCAATAAAGGGAAAGAATTTCCAACCGCATCCTTTAAATAAGAAGAGGAATATTTAAATAAACTCCAGCCTAACCCATTCAATCTATTTTAGGTGCTTCAGTGCTAAAATCACCAATATCATGGAGTTTTCAAGAAGCCTCTTGCAATTTCAGGATTTTAAATTACAGCTTGCCAGAATGAAATTGAGGTTAGATTAGTACTAATGGTGATGCATGGGTATGGCTCAGTAGCTCATGCACTCTAGTTTATAAATCTAGGACGCAGCCAGATTTGGAGACTTGACACCCTTCCCAAGAATTTAAATTGCCTCCACAAAGCCACAATACAGAATTTCTATCTTGGCTTATATCAGAACAGGCATCTCAAATATCACATCCCACTTCCCTCTTTCCCATCCCCATTTTTAAAAAGGAAAGAGTTGAACAGGAAATTTACTGTTACTTTTTTCTGCTTTATTTCCTCTAGACTACGTCCAGTCGAAATGTCTCACAATGCTGCTTTTTTGCAGCCCATGGGAATTGCTCAAGAATCCTCATTTCCAGAATAACACAATGGGCAAAACTGGGCAACTCTGACTGCTGAAATATCTCAGAGGTTATGTGAATTGCGATACATGATTTCAAATATATTTCTTATTTCAAAGAATCATAGAACAATTGAGTTGGAAGGGGCCTAAAAGGCCATCAAGTCCAACCCTCTGTTCAATATAGGAATCCAGACCGAAGCAGATCTGACAGATGGCTGTCCCATTTTCTCTTGAATGCCTCCAGTGCTAGAACACACACCATGTCCTAAGGTAATTGGTTCAATTGTCACACTGCTGTAAGAGTTAAGAAGTTGTTTTTCTGATATCAAACCTAAATCTGGCTTCTTGTAGCTTGAGCCCATTATTACATTTCCATCACTCTGGGATGATCAAGAACAGATCCTGCCCCAAATCTGCTCTATATGTTACAGCTGGCATGATAGCTCTCACCTTGTAATCTCCCAGCTGCATGCTACAAACATGTCAAAAGTGTAGGATACAGAAGAAAAGGTTATGAAACGCTTCACCTTCTCGCTTTCTCTCAAAGTATGAGAGCAGCATTGCAAACTTGGCTTTCATTCATAGAGTTCTGAAATCCAGTAGTGGTCCAGTAGTGGTAGAGAGAGAAAAATCCTCTTGGAACACAGAACTCTGAAATTGACTGAACACGATCCTTACAAATAAAATGTTCATTTATCAGTGCATAGCCAACATTACACTGCCATTAACACTGGTGGCTTTGAAACACCTTCCAGATACAGAGGATTGTCAGTTATCCCTATAGCTGCAAAAACAAAGTAGCATCCATTCTTGCCATGACCCCACTCATTTGTCCCTGACTTCTAGAAGCTTCAGCGGGCAAACAGTCAAGCACTACAGGAGTTGCAGCACAAAACAGGTTAAAAGTGCCATATCTCCTACTCTTGCACACTAACCAAAAGACAAAAGACTCCTGAAGGATTATACCCCCTTTCAACCCATGAAAACTATCACCAACATATTAAAATCCAGGATTCAGAAAAATTGCTCTTTGGGGGATTCTGGGAACTGTAGTCCAAAAAAGGAGCTCTTCCAACTTTTAAACCACTTTGGTACTAACCAAAAAGATAGTGCTGCTGGGAAGCTGGTTTGTTGCAACCTTCCCCAAAGCAGTCAACTATACTTTCAGTTATTTTTGGCTCTTCATTCCTTCTATATGTATTCCTTAGTATTCTGGCTGGAGATGACGGCAGATACAATGCAACACATTTGGAGTTATCCGACTGGGGAATAACTACAGCAGGACAAGAAAGATAATCTGGCTTCAGTCCTATGCCAAAGACCCAGTGACCTCTTTATTTATTTATTTGAGGTATATATTCCCCTTTTAGTGGAAACACTACCCTGGACAGTTTACAAATTAAAATTCAGAAGCCTACACACAACCCCATATAACAATACAATCAATATGGCAGTTCACCCTATAAAATTAATACAAAAAGAAAAATAATGCACAAGAAAAATAATTAAATTAATAGAAACAACATCCAGGGCTACGTTATTGAAGGCAGGTTCATATAATTTTGTCTTCACTAATTTCCTGAATATCAGGAGGGAAAGAGCCTGGCCTATCTCAGTTGGTAATTTATTCCAAAAACAGGGGGCCACCACGGAAAAGGCCCAATTCCTTGTTGTAGCCTTTCTGGCCTTCCTCAGTGTGGCTACTTTTAGCAACATGTTAGCTGATGTCTGAGAGAGAAGTTCTGACAAGTTAAGAGGTACAGTATCTTAAAATGGTTCCATTATTTAGGGCAGTATCACTTCCCTTCCAACAAAAACATGGACAACAGACTTCAGTTGCGCCCAGGGCTGCTGCCGTATGGCAACAGCCATTCTAGAAATGTTCACAGTGTTTGAAAAGATCCCATTTCTATTTCAAGCTCTTTTTAAATTTGTTTTAAATATTAAATGTTTATTATTTGTACAAGCTGCTCTAAACTTTACAGATGGGATGATGTATAAAACTGAAACAGTACATCTAAATCACAAGTTCCCAACCTGTGGGTCATGACCCCTAAGGGGGTCAACAAAGTCTTTTCTGGAACTGCCATGTTTTTCAAAGGGAGGGGACACAGAGCCTAGTTCCCTTCTGCCTGCACTCCACCCCCTCCCTCCCTTGTGCCTCCCTAAGCCAAGCTCTTTTCACTCCCCGTTGAGTGCTCCTGGGCCCCTTGAGTCCCCTAGCCGTGCACGCTCCTTCTCAGATGGTGGTAGCTCCTCCGTGGCTGGCTGGCACGGGCAGGGGACAGCAAGACGTGGGACCCAGCTGCAGCCCCCGAGGGTTGAGAGGCAAAGAGGCAGCAACAGGATGGTGAGGAGGAGGAGGAGAAATGATGGAATGGGAGGAAAAGGCTGCCACCACTGAATCAATTTCCCCTAGAACTCCCGGAGTCTATTAATGCAGGGGGTCCCCAACCTTTTTCACCCCGTGGACCGGCTGGGAAAGGTGGGGCACCCCCGTGCTCATGTGCATGTGTGAACGAGCACTCTCACATAACTGGGCACGCACATGCAAACAGCAGCACGATGCTTGTGCGGCTGCTCACTTGCTCGTGCGCATGCACAAAATGGTGGCACTTGTGCAGGTGCTCATTTGCTCATGTGCACGCGCAAATGGCGGCGTGGTGCTCACACAGGTGTGCTGCAGTGCACACACATATGCAAATCAGCTGTGCGGGGGTGACTACATGTGGGGGAGTGGGGCGGGAGGTCTATCTCTGCGGCCCGGTCCAGCACCGGGCCACAGACTGGGGGTTGGGGACCTCTGTATTAAGGAACTGTTGGGGGGGAGTGTCTTTAACAGTCTGTTGCGCTTTTGAAGCTGGCTGCCCAGATGCAAGTACAATCATAACATCATAGATTAGAATTTTATTCTGAGAAATTTATTTTTAATGTGTTTTCATTACTCCATAAAAATGCCTTTTATGCAAATGTGGCAGAGGGGTGCAGGTTACTAGGCTACTATAAAAAGGGTCACTTTTTTGGAAAAATGTGGGAATCCCTGATCTAAATCATCAAGCATCACGGCAATTCCTATGTTCTTGGGTGAGGGGTTTCAAAATTACAGGCCTCCAAGAGAATCTGATTCATGACATCGATTGACCTCATTCACGGCGCTTCAACATGAGCTCCAATATATGAATGAGGAAATATACTTGAAACAATCATTTGCTGCATCTTATTAATTTTGCCTCCTTTAGGTGAAGAGTGAACCCAGATACTGTATTATCAGCCTGAACACTTCATTCAACAGGCAACATATTTGGGATTGAGACAGACTATTTTACACAGACATTTTCAAGCCCAAACACTCAACAAAAGATGTTTAAAGAAATTAGGGAAGCTGCAGATTCATGGGAGACAGCATGATCCTTAAACTAATTTATCAGAGCCTTGTTCCTGTTTTAAAAAAAAATTAGCCTGCCAATGTTATTCCTCCCACAACCAGCTCTACAACCTCCCTAACTGATTTCTACAAGATGGAGGAGTGTATTAAAATGCCCCGATTAATGTTATGCTTCTTAAAAGGTCATTTTAATTTTAGTTTAAAACATACCAATACACCCCATGAGTTTGTAGGAGTCAAGAAAAATCCAAAGGTGACAGAGAGCACTTCCATTGGAAGCTGTGAATATGCGTGAGACATCAGGAGCTTATTTCTTCTAAATGATTGTTATTAGAAACAATGAGCTAAAAATGCCATGAGAATGCTTATTATTCACTTCACAATGAAAGCTCTTTGTCAAGGACCATTTATGTATGAAAGGTGGAACAAATCTATTTCTGAAGTTAAATAAATAAGACCAGCAGAGCAGGGTCAAGGGGAAACAGGAGAACAACTTATTTTCATGCCATTTCTACTGTTACCCAAGTCAAAATACCTCATGTTAAGACTCTGTTCTCCAGGACAACTTTATTCAAGACTCTACAACAATGTGAAAGCTGTGTAGCCTTACCTTTGGTTACTAAGGTTACAAAAGGAGATCTCGAAGGGAAGAGAAAAGGAAAGATTAAAGAATCATGTCATGACTGAAAATGTCATAAACAGAAATCGTAGAAATAAAAGTGGTATTTCAAAGCCACCAAAAAAGAGCAAATTTAATACTAAACATAATAATAATTCCTTAATCGGGGCTTTTTTTAAAAAAAGGAAAGGTTTCTCCTCCTCTCCTGTATTAAATTTAAATTGTTTTTGTTTAGTCGTTAAGTCATGCCCGACTCTTCATGACCCCATGGATCAAAGCACGCCAGGCCCTCCTGTCTTCCACTGCCTCACGCAGTTGGGTCAAATTCATACACAGTGGGAAAACAGCAATATGAGATGTGTGTTTTATTCCAACACTCCTAGCTTGGAGCACAGCGGATCAGTTTATTTCTCAGACAACCTGGTCCACCTATCTCACTTTCCAAATGTATATGCACTTGCCATCTGGCTAAGGCTCATAGACATTGTTGTTCACAGCACACCATCACTGCATCAGTAAGACTGGGAGAAATGGCAAGAGAGATTAGTCTGATCCAGGTTTTCTTCAAACTAAGGTATATGACATCTCTGTGGGAATGTGATCACTAGGGGGAGGATTTGTATTACATGTCATATTTCTTCTGCAACCTATTTTTGAGCTTTTGGGTGGGTTTGAACATGTTTATGAATAATATGATGAGAAAGGCAAGATTACTCATAAACATGTTTGAACTTGCTTATGGATTCAAACGTAGGTTGCAGAGAACATATGAAATGTCACAGAAATCCCCCCCCCCAGTGATCACACAAGGGGGCTAATTAAATCCACCCCCAACAATGCAGTTAGGTTCTTCTGGTTCTTCTGCTGCAGTTAGGTAATTATGACACACGGCTTAATTATCTTACAAGTGGGCTCTTTAGAATACAATATGTGTGTACTTTACTAACTTCAACAACAAGTGAGCCCTCTGATAATTGAGCCCTCGTGAAGTTTGAAGTTTGAGAGGCCCCTGCTTATTCCGTTGATGAATCCATGGCACAACCACTCAACCTGACAGCACCATTCTTCTTGTTCCCACAAACTCAATATGTAGTAACGAGGTGTAGGGAGAGTCACTGTTTGACTACTGCAGAGGCTAGTTTACACATGCCATGAGGGAAAAGTGCTGAAGCCAGTGGTTTGCGTTCTTGAAAACATCACAGTGCCTATAAAAAGCAAATGCAGGTACAAGTTCCTCTTTAAAATGGACAGTATACGATAGAGCATTGGTTCTTAACCTTTGTTACTCAGATGTGTTTGAACTGCAACTCCCAGAAACCCCAGTCAGGACAGCTGGTGGTGAAGCCTTCTGGGAGTTGCAGTCCAAAACTCCTGAGTAACTCAAGGTTAAGAACCAGTGTGACAGAGTATTGTTAACATTTCTGTGTGAGATAAACTATGGCCTACCTATTTGACTATTCCTTACTCAGTGGATCTTTAAAGCTGCAAGTAGCACAGAAACAAAACATAAATAAAATATAAATTACATTATATGAAAAAGAAAGCCATTTCTTTACATATTCATACATATACAATCAGTCATAGCTGTCATCTTCGGGGCGGGTTGAAACTGAGTTGTCAATCAGTCTGGTGACAATAAGGAATTTTAGTTTGAAGAATGCCTTGAAAAATGTTTGCCATTAAAAACACGGATGCAAAAACAAATATCTATCATCCATTTCTACATCAAAATCAACAATCTGCATACCATCTAAAATTTGTCCTCAAGCTACAGTAAATTTTCTCTCCATTTAATTTACCTAGCCAGACAAAAAGTATCAGAAAGGAGGAATCCATACATTTTTGAGGGGAAAGATATCTTGATTCTGAGCTATGAGATTTAGTAGTGCTAGCTATATGCTACAGGAATAAGTCAAATGGATTGTGCCAGTTGCACAACTTCTCTATTTAGTGAGAGTTGATATAGGCTTTGGAATACCAACCAAATGAGAACTCCAACATACTACCAAAGGTTTACCTATTCCTTCCCCTCAAAAAAGGAACCAGCATCATGTAGCTATATACAGATGCCCAATATTGCAATGCCTGCAGCCCATTCTGATTACTAAACAAGGTTTGCTACAACCTCTGGGGGCACAAACAGCAATTTCACCATACGTGCCTCCCTGTGACAGATTTCCTACCAGAAAGCAGCTCCCCCTCCCAAATCAGAAGCAATTTCTAAACACATCCTGGTTTAATGAAAGCTGTCGGGGCTTAATATCTGGGTGAGCAGAATATGGGGAAACTGCCCCACCCCTAGAGGATGTGAAAAGGTCTAACTAGTTTTGCTTAAGAAAAAAACTAAACAAAAAACAGAGTTGGGATGCTTGTATGTGGGCCTCTAAGTCCAATGATGGACTTTTACAGGTCATGGAGTTCTCTTCCAAACATATGGCACTTGGAAAGGGACTACAGCAGAGAAAAAGTAATACAGTACATGTGAAAAACATCTAAGAGTCCTGGTGATCCACAAGCTGAACATAAATCAACAGTGTGATGTGGGGGGGGGGAAGGGGGGAAGGGGGGAAGGAAGGAAGGAAGGAAGGAAGGAAGGAAGGAAGGAAGGAAGGAAGGAAGGAAGGAAGGAAGGAAGGAAGGAAGGAAGGATCCATTGTATCAACAAAAGTACAGAAATACTAGCATTCCATTCTGCTTTGGTCCGAACCTCAACTGGAGTATGTAAAAGAACAAAGAGCATCGTTAACGTGGAGATGGACAGGCCACACCATGAGAGAAGAAGATAGGTGAGGGAATAACGAAATAAATAAGTGGCAACCGGATCAGAAGAAAGAACAGAGGAAGCCCACAAACTAGGTGGATGGATGATATTGGAAGATCAGTGGGCCTAGCATGGATCAGACTAGGATAAAATAGAAATCTGTGGAAACAAAAAAGAGAGGCTTATTTCAAAGCCTGACTGTCTTGAGGCTAATGGAGATGGAGAAAGAGGAGGAGGAGGAAATCCCTGTTTGATATTTCTACTGCACAAAATGCTCTCAAACTGAAAATCATTTGTTTTTCTATAAGAAAGAAGAGGAGGAAATCTGCTATAGTGCTGCAATACACAATAAAATGCATGTGTAAACTATAATGTGGAAAAAAAAGACTATAAATGTAACTTTCCAGTTTAAGGAGACCAAAACACTCTACAATATTCATAATATTTCAAGAGGTTCACATGAGAAAGTAATAGTAATAACTTGATTGGTCCCAGAGGTTCTCTTATTTCATGCTTATTAAAAGGCAGCAAGACAGTAATTGTTTAGACGCAGGAAAATCACAAGAATAACTCTTGAGGTAAACATATCAAGGAAAAAAACTATGTACTGAACAAAAGCTGCATTATGAACTCTACTTTCTGGATGAGCTTTTCAAAGTATGGAGGAAAACTGGCCATACGGACCAGGCAACAGATAAGTCCGGGTAGCTTCCCCTGTCCTTACATTTTGAAAGCTTTTATTAAAAAAAAGGTGGAGTTGCTGATCTCTGGACGGCAGCTTCTCCTTTCCCATCCCTTGGATTCCTTGGACTCTCCCCAAGAGTTGCAACCGAGACATTTTCACCATGTTTTCAGGGCTTCCAGCCCCCACATCACCAATGTATTACCAGTAGAAGAAAGGAAGAGTTTTTCAAGTTTTAATTTCTACAGTATTTTGAAAGAAAAAATGGTGCCAGGGAAGGGGAGGTCCCAGTCGTGGATGAAGACTTCCAATGGGCATATATGGCTGGAGACTGCCCACCCAGCCCCGCATTAACAGACCAAAACCAACACCTTAGACTAAGAAGGAAAAATGGAAAAAAAATTGTCCATAGGTTAGCTACTCAGAAAATGAAAGTTTAATTAGATAACATTTCCAGAAAAGTTGTCAAATAGAATTATATCTTCTCTATTTATTTCTCCTGCAGTACATTAGTCTTTCTTTAGTAGACAGCTCCAGGTGACCTTTAATACATTTTTCAATTATAAGCATGGAATGTGACTTCCAGAAGTGTAGAATAATATACTTGACTGCTAATGAAGCTGCAGCAAGCTTGGGCATGGTAGTTTAAGGGAGTTTTATTCAAAGCATGTGGTATGGTGTCAGCTAAACAAAATGGCTACATACAGGTTGGCACACAATCAGTGTCAAACTGTTAGGATATACGGTGCTGTACACTCACTGAAACAATCAAGCCCTCACAGCTTGCTGGCTAATTACAAGTAATTTCCAACAGGTAATCACCACAATTTTTCCAAAGCGTTCTTCCTTCTGAGTCACTATTCCCATCCAATTCATTAACATACAGGTTTCAATTTCTGAGTTTACTGATTTTCCCTCTTTTCTGTTTCTTGATTTCAGACCTTGAGTTCATTTTCCCCCCTGATTTGGCACAATATTTTTAAAGACCAGGCAAAAACTGAGATGCATTTTTAGCATAATCTCCAATATATGGCTCAATATGGGCATTCTTAATAAGGCACACATTTTTGTAACCAGTTGTCCATTATAACATGCAATTTCTGTGCAGTTTATGTATACCTTTGTGCAGTTTTCCATTCAGTTCACACTTGCTGAAGAGTTATATTTCAAATATTTAGGAAAATAAGAATTTCTGTGCTGAATTTCTGTGTTGAAGAGTATTTTCTGTTCACTTATGGGCTTCAGAGGTTCGTGTTAGGTAAGGTCTCTGTTAAGGTCGAGGTCTTCCAGGCAGTGAATTTATGCTGACACTGCAATGGTATTTTCATATTTTCTTCCCCAAGTCCAAACACAGTTCTTATTTTGTTTCACAGCAATGTCTTTCCATCACATTTCCTACACCTTTTCTGGTCTCCCAAAATGCTCAGTTTACTTTTCATTCCATTGTGGGCAAAGAGTGGAGTTTAATATTATACTACTTCCCAAATATTTCATTGCACCATAAGCACAAGACAGCAGTAATCAACATAGCATTTGTAAGCACAGGCAAACTATACTCAACAGCAGTCGATATTTACAAGACCATTGACTCCCAGTGCAACGTATGATCTTTCGTCACCAAGCAAGAGACAAGGACAATCTTATGCTTTACTAAAACAGCACCAAATTCCCTACAAACAATTCACTTTGACAATTGCCACAGTAGTCTTGGTTTCTCTGTGTTCCTATTCCGACAATAGGGACTATATATAGCAGAGCCTTTTGATTTGGGGTTCTTTGATTCAGTTCTTTCAAAGCTGTTGAGTATTTCTCTGGGGTCTCACATCCTTCTACAAATCTTTACACACACGTTCCTCTAGTGCCTCTTCTGGAGGGGATGTTTCCTTCAACTTTACAGAGGCTTCTAGATCCTTGCTCATTAACTATTATTCCAACATTTTTAAATGTAGTATGTGTTAATATTTCAGCTTCACCTTAATACTCAAGGTGAAGCTGAAATATTAACACATACTACATTAAAAATGTTGGAATAATAGTTAATGAGCAAGGATCTAGAAGCCTCTGTAAAGTTCTGGACACCACACTCCAAAAAGGATCCTAACAAATTGGAACTTCAGGGGAGGGCAACAAGGATGATCAAGGGCTGGAAACCAAGCCTTATGAGAAAAGGCTGAAAGAACTGGTCCTAGAGACATTTGACGTTTTACAGTATTCTGAAATCTAGCAAAAATGAACTATTTAGAGAGAATACCAGTACTTCTTCCTTATTGGAGCAGATATCCCCTGTATTTAATGAAAAGTTTAATAAAAATTGATAAGCAGAAACAGGCTGGACGTAAGATAAAACACGCTAAAGTGACACAAGACAGCAATAGACTGATCTACCCATTTCTGCTTATTTAAATCTGACTAGTTTAGAACTGTAGCATGCATTCAGAATGGAGGACCTCTCTCTTACAAGGCAGGTGAAACAGGTATGTACTACTTGTTGAATGTATATTTAGCATCTATAGCTACCTGCCAGATTTTAAATTAAACTTGTCATTTAATTTGAATTGTATGTCTATAATATTTTATTGCTGTATACCCCTCAGAGTGACAATTGGTCAGATAGGTGGTTTAGACATTTAAAAATAAAATAAAAACAAATAAATCATTGTACATGTATCAACAGAAACACCCACTCTTCTCCACAATGGTAATAAAAATCAAAAGGTAGGGTTCAAAGACTGGCATTAATGTATCACAGTCAACTGAGTTAGACATTTAATATAATTGAGAAATTTAATTAACATTTAACTTAATTTGGGATTTTGCATAAATATTTCTCTAGGGATATATTAGTCAAACATGGGTGCACAGAGAGCTATTGCCACTGGGCAGGATCCACAGTGACCCATGTAACAAAAAAGTCTCTCCTCCCATTCTAAGATCTGCAAAGCTCAGCCTGATGAAGTATCGTAAAGTAAACCAGGAATAGGATAAGGATAAAGAGATGAGATTACAAAAGGAAATGCAACAGAAAGGTTTTTTGGTAGGTGGGTAAGAAATGTGATTTTTTTCTCCAAAACTTCTTACAGTTATTTCCTTCTCTCTAAAACTTAAAACAGGGACATAGTGGAGGGGCGAGTAAAATCATGGAGGAAGTTTTTCACTTACATTCTGATAGAGCTTTAGCATTGTAATATAACCTAAATCTAAAAGTAGATTAGAACATCCTTTTCTCAACTAAAACACAATTTAATTAGATTATTTAGCTTATTAAATGTTAACTTTCACTCATCTTCCACTAACTTTCCAATCTCTGGTCTATTTTTAAATGGAGTAAGTCAGGCCATGAAATAACACAAGGTCTGCAGAAGAGTGTCTTACTGTTTGCAGACCTACTATGAAGATGGCATTGAATCTATTACATCTCTTTAATAAATTTAAATTAAACTAAAGTTAATAAATTTAAATTTGTTCATTTATTGATTCAGTGACACTTTCCTACCCATGACACTAGATTCAAAGAAAGTGTGCAAATTAAGTCAAAGTAATGCTTTCTGGAGTGAAAAACTGAAGGAATGGTACATGGTTGAGCATTACCTTCAATCTAGCAAAACATAGGCAGCCATAAAAATATGAGAGACAAATTTCCAAGCCGTTACAGGAACACTTACACTGTAAACAGAAGTTCTAACTACTCTGTCAGCAAGACTGACTGGTAAAGGAGTATTCCAGGAGTGCAGAAGGGACAGGAATACATGCAAAGACTAAACAGTGGTTTGGCTGTTCTCAGGCTAAATATATCATATGCCCTCCATTCCGTTCAGGCATACCGTATTCTACATAGACTGAACACATATTGGTTGCAACTCAGACCCATTGTTCCCATATCTTCATAGACAAGCAGTTGACTTCTGCTCCCAGAGCTGGCCTGCCGCCTCTGCCGTTGCATGCGATGGCCAGCTGATAGCCAGTGTATGTGCGGGTGGCGGCTGCCAGCCAGCTCCAGGAATGGAAGTCGGCTGGCTATCCTTGCACATGTGTACACACGCGCAGAGACAGTGGGCTGACTTCCAGCCCACTGTCTCTGAGCATGCACCATCCTCAGGAGGAAGCCCAAGTCTCTGGGTCCCAGTCCCGAATCCCAAGCCTCAGGGGGCAGGGTGGGGGAAGCAACTGGAGACTTGGATTCAAAGCTTGGGACTCAGGACTTGGTACCAAAGGCTTGCACTCAGACTCAGTCTTGGGCCCCAAGACTCACACTCAAACTTGGTTTGTACTTAACTCTTCAGACCATAACTTAAACCTGCTGTCTTAAGCTTATTTCCAATTCTGGTTGGAAACGATGGCTTGCTAATGCATAGATAATATCAAACTATGGTTTGTAGAAATGTCAGGGGAAGCATCAGAGCATCCACAAGAAGAGAAAAGAATACATGAGCCCAAGCCTTTATATAAGTTGAATGGAAACTGCTTGCGACAGTTTTAATGATCAGAATTCAATGGCTGAGTTCTACTAATTCTATATACTTTCTACCTTGGGTTCAAGGGATGTGGTAGCACTGCGGGCTAAACCGCAGAAGCCTGTGCTGCAAGGTCAGAAGACCAAGCAGTCGTAAGATTGAATCCATGTGACGGAGTGAGTGCCCGTCGCTTGTCCCAGCTCCCGCCAACCTAGCGGTTCGAAAGCATGCAAATGCAAGTAGATAAATAGGGACCACCTTGGTGGGAAGGTAACAGCGTTCCGTGTCTAAGTCGCACTGGCCATGTGACCACGGAAAATTGTCTTTGGACAAACGCTGGCTCTATGGCTTGGAAACGGGGATGAGCACCGCCCTCTAGAGTCAAACACGACTGGACAAAAATTGTCAAGGGGAACCTTTACCTTTACCTTGGGTTCAGTTGAACAAGAAGCGGAATCCCTTTTGTTAAATTTGCCTAGAAAGATATCAAATTCTATGAATATATTTCCCATATTTTCAGCAGTACTTTATAAACTAGCAATTGAAGAATCCCATTTTTCACTTGCTGCCCTTTTCTTGGAGCACTGATTATTTATGTTTCTGACAACAGGGCTTCCTTACAAACCAATAAAAGCTGACAAATGCATAAATGAGTCATTATAAAACGAGACCCTCGGTTCAGCTTCCCTCCTACTGCTATCATGCTTTTGTTTATATTTGATTCTGTTCAGTTCCAGGAGGTTAAATCTGCCCCAGTTCATGTTCAGTAAACATAAGCTTTAATTTTTACAAGGGCTTTACAAAATATTTACAAGAACACTTATTTGTTTAATCATCCGTCAGTCCCAATGGAGACTGCCTTTTTAAAACTACACTTCTCTATAGCAGCCTTATAGCAAGTTTCTCCAATATGATGTCCTCTGGATGGGCTAGAACATAGCTCAGCATTCCTGACTACAAGCTGTGTGAGGGCAAAATGTGAGCAAATAAAGGAATGCGATCAGCGGAAGTAAAGATTTGTTATTTCATCCATTTTTCTACACTGAAAACTACAAACAATGTTATAAATTCATGAGTGTTTGTGGCTACATGTCTCATCATGCCTCATTAACAAACAGCTAATTATAATTTTTAATAAATAAATGCATGACTGCAGTTCTTTCATGTGACAGGGAACAGTGCGAGGCACGAGTCACAACAATCTCTAAGTGCTGCTATTCAAGAAACAATATCTCATCAACAGGCTCAATTTCCAAGTGCAACAAGTCAAGCAAGCGGAAAGGCACATTAGAATTATGTAAAGGAAAATACTAGGCGCCGTCTTCCTAGAAATGGAAATGTGTAAGATCCTGCCATGTACAATCTCTCAAAAGCAAATCAAACAATGTTTTCCAGTCATGTATTATCAAACCGAAGCTGCAAAAAGCAAAAAAAAAAAAAAAGCAAAAAAAAGAGTTAACTGCTCAACAATCGGCTTCTCATCTCTGTACAGCTTATACATTACACCTCGCTTGTCAATGAAATGAAGTGAAAGGAAAACCACTCTGACAGAAAAATCAGCTTTAAAATGTCACTCCTGCATGGCAATGCCAACTGACAAGCTGTAGCAAGCAAGGATCTAGAAAACAGCCAATGCAAGCAGCAGAACTACCAACGGAAAGCACCTGTAAGAAAAACCTGAAAGAAATGCAATATCTTTTCAAGTTTTAAAAACACAGAGATGTGGTATGTAGCTTCATCTTTTCCAGACCTGAAAAAAATAGATCGCCAAGCAGCCTCTTTGGACAATAACATGTGATTTTTAAATGACACCATGTTAATAACATAAAAATCAGGCCACAATCACAGACGTAAAATCTATCTGGGGTTGAACAACGAGATGTCCAAGAAAATGTGATTGGTATTTGAATAAGGTAAAGGTAAAGGTTTCCCTTGACATTTAGTCCAGTCGTGTCTGACTCTAGGGGGTGGTGCTCATCCCCGTCTCCAAGCCGTAGAGCCAGCGTTTTGTCCGTGGGCAGTTTCCGTGGTCAAGAGGCCAGCACAACTAGACACGGAACGCCGTTACCTTCCCACCGTGGTGGTACCTATTTATTTACTCGCATTTACATGCTTTTGAACTGCTCGGTTGGCAGGAGTGTTTTAAGACTGTCTTAAGAAACCTATAATTTCCTCAGCATCAGTCCACATTCTGCAGTAATGAGACAAGATTACTAAGTTATTTTACGAGGCTGGAGGTGAATGTGATGCTACATTAAAAAAGATTCCTCTGCTGCTGTTAGTGCCACGGCTGCTGTAAAACCGACTAGTTTTAATCCCCCTTGACATGACCATTATTGGAAGTTTGCTTACTTGTAACTTCTCATTTCTGGGGGAAACATAATACAGTATTGCAGTAATACCTTAGGTAGGACTTGCTCTTGGCTACAAGCAGGATCTATTTGCCAGAATGGCTACACTTGGCTAAACTAACAATGACGCTTTGCTGACTATTTTTGAAACATTAAGATTCCTCCTGCTCAGCAGTCAATCTTGACCTCTTTTTTTTTATATAGGCCATCCTCAAAATGGCTTGACAACAGCCATTAATTACCTCTTTGAGATGTTGGTGATCCCTGTTACATACAGCACTGATGTTACCTGTCTGTCATGGGTTGGAGGGAAAGTTCCATCCTATGGGGAGTGGAAGGCGGGACATCAGGAGGAGGGGCTGTACTGTATATATATGTGGAGCGTGTGTGGAGAGTTAGGAGAGCTGAAGGAGAGCTGAGAGAAGAAGCTGGTGTGGGAGTCTGTGTGTCAGACAGGGTACTACTGTGTGTCAGTCAGTACCAACCTGATAGGTTCAGGTGTCTGTATGGTTAGCCAGAACTGATAGGTTCAGGGTCTGTGCTTTATTTAAAGGTGTTCTGTGTGAACCAAACTGGTGTATGTATGATTGAGACTAAGCCACGTTACTGTATCTTATTCACTTGATCATTTTATTTTCCCTGTGTGTTATTTAAATAAACCCTATTCCTTTATTTGTTAAAAATCCATCCCTGGTCTGTGTGACTTCTTATAGGGAATGGTTGGTGGCAGCTTAGTGAAACTGTGGCATATCCCAGTAGGTCTGGGGTTGTCACATTGATTGGTGTCCAGCGTGTGGGATACGACTGGTCCAGTTGTCCAGTGGTCCAGCAAAGCCTTGGCAAGTGTGCCCAGAGCAAGGGGGGGTCTAGTCAGGGACAATCTGAGAGCGCGTAGGTAATCTTCTAGGTGTACCTCACGGGGAGGTACGCTAGTGGAAGAACGTGCCACCTCAGATTGGGGACTAGATTAGGGAGCTCTGAGGCAACCTGTTTTGGCGGGAAAAAGCTGAGGCAAAGCTGAGTGAAGTAGCAGTGATCTAGCTTGTCTGCTGAGAGGCCTAGCAGAGGGGGGTGGACTCTGGCTGGCAACAGTTGCAAGTTAGTGCTGAAAGAACAGCAGCAATCTATAGAAGGCTGGTTCTGAGGCAAAAGAAAAAAAAAGTGGTCGCTTTATTTTGAGGCTTGACTTTTGAAAGCAGCTTGTTCTGGGGGGGGATTATGCCCTTGACTTGAAGCCAAATGGCAGAAATGGGTGAAGTGAGGGAACCCCAGGTGGACCAAGGTTCTGAGGATGAATTTGGCTCAGTGCAGGATGAGAGCACGGGAGAACAGAACCCAGAACTCAGGAAAATGCTCATAGTCCAACAGCATGAACTGAGGGTGAGGGAAATGGAGGAAAGATTAGAGAGAGAAAGAATGGCGTTGGAAAGGGAAAAGGAAGAGAAACAGGAAAGGGAAAGAGAGAAACAAAGACAATTTGAATTGGAATTGCAGAGAGAGAAAATGGCGTTTGAGTTAAGAAAATTGGAACTGATGAATCAGAACAATAATAACAATAGGGATTCTGAGGGGGGCCAATTGTCTAAAACTGACCTGAAGAAATTCCCTGTATACCACAAGGGAGATTGCCCTGAGGTGTTCTTTTCCCTCGTGGAAAGAGCGTTTGTGGACTTCTCAGTAAGGGAAACTGAGAAGATGACCATCATGCGATCTTTAATCAGTGGCAGCCTGGCAGAAGTATATGCAGAGATGCCAGAGGAATTGCTGAGAGATTTCGCAGAGTTTAAAAAGCTGGTGTTTGCCAGACATGGGATAAATGCGGAACAGCTGAGGCAGAGATTCAGGTCACTCACCAAGAAACCAGAGCAGACTTTTACCCAAGTGGGGGCCCAACTGGTGAGGCTGCTAGAGAAATGGCTATCTCAGGAGGGGACAGAGACCTTCCAGCAGCTCAAAGACCTGATAGCGCTGGAACAGTTTTATTCAGTCCTGCATGGGGAACTGAAGTTCCAGGTGAGGGAAAGGAAACCGAAATCTGTGGCAGAAGCGGCCGAGATCGCAGATTTTATTTCCCAAATAAGAAAGCCCTTAGGTGAGGGGAAATCTATAGGTAAACCTAAAGAAACCTACAGCAAGTACTCTCAGGGACCAGGAAAAAACCAGCAAGTGGGAGGGGCCCATGGTGAAGGGAAGCCCTCAGACATGAAACCAAGACCTCAGATTTTGGAGGGAAAACCAAAACAAGATGAGAAAGACTCAAAATACAGCAGAAAATGTTATTTCTGTCAAGGAAAGGGCCATCTAATCTCAGAGTGTGAGAAATTAAAGCAGCTAAAAGGAAATGTGCCTCATGATTTGAGTGGAACCAAGCCAAAAGCTGTGTTCTGTGTCCAGAAAGAGCAAAGCTCCTTGTCACTGAGGGAGCCTGTTGCCATGGCTACTCAATCTGGAACAGTTACATCTGCTGATCAGGCTGAGGAAAATGGTCCTCTTGTGGAGGTCAAGCGCTGCTTACTAGTGAGAACAGATTCTCAGTTGTTTGAAACCGCAGGGGTGGACATAGGAATACTTGACCATCAGTATAGGGGGCTGAGGGATACTTGTTCCCAGGTGACCCTGTGCCATCCAGATATTATTCCTAGGGAGTATATAATCCCAAATGAGAGCATGAAGGTGGCAGGGATTGAGGGACAGGTGATCTCGCTGCCAGTAGCTGAGGTACCTGTGAACTTTCAAGGCTGGAGGGGAGTTTGGCGGCTAGCGATTTCATCGACTCTGCCAGCAGCCGTGCTCGTGGGAAATGACCTGGCTGAACATGTGAAACGGGTGCTAGTGATTACACGCTCACAAGCTACCACGGGGACAGTTCAGGGGGGTACTGATGAGCCCGAGACGGAAGCAGAGGGGAGTTCCGAAGCTGTGGTGGAAACTTTAACCACAGACAGCCAATTTGGCCAAGAGCAAAAGGCAGACGCCACTCTCCAAAAGTGTTTTGAACAGGTGACAGACGCCCAGCTAACACCTGAAACCCCAGTGAGATTTCGAGAGAAAAAGGGAATTTTATATAGAGAGACCCTGAGGAATATCTCAAAAGGGGGAGAGTTGAGGAGTCAGCTGGTGGTACCTGAAAAGTATCGCCCCATGATCTTACAAAGGGGGCACTCTGACATGTTTGCTGCGCACTTAGGGGTGAACAAAACACAGCAGAGAATCACACAGAATTTTTACTGGCCTGAAATAGGGAAGCAGATCAAGGAGTTCTGTAAGCAATGTGATGTGTGTCAGAGGCAGGGGAATAACCGTGACAGGACCAAAGCAAAGTTGTGCCCTTTGCCTGTGATTGACACTCCGTTCAAATGTATAGGGGTGGATATTGTGGGACCTTTGCCCAAGGCCACAAAGAGGGGGAACAGGTTCATTCTCACCATTGTGGACCATGCCACGAGGTACCCTGAAGCCATACCCTTGACTAACATTGAAACTAACACAGTGGCAGATGCCTTGGTGGGGTATATGTCCAGGATGGGATTTGCCTCAGAAATAATCACAGATTTGGGCGCATCGTTTACATCAAAGCTCATGAAACGGTTATGGCAAATCTGTGGAATTAAACACAAGGAAACCACTGCCTATCACCCTGAAAGTAATGGGTTAACGGAGAAGTTCAATGGGACTCTAATGCGCATGATTAGAGCTTACTTGGCAGAGAATCCAAACAATTGGGACCAGAAGCTGCAATCCCTTTTGTTTGCTTATCGATCAGTGCCACAAGCCAGTACCGGGTTCAGTCCGTTTGAACTCTTGTTTGGGAGAAGGGTGAAAGGGCCCCTTGATTTAATCAAACAAAATTGGGAGCAGATCACCCAGGATGACCCACAAGACGTTGTGACATATATAGACACCTTGATGAATGACCTAAAGAGAAACCTAGAGCTAGCAGCAGAAAACCTGCAAGCTCAGAAGGTCAGACAGAAAACATGGTATGACCACAAAGCCAGAGAGAGGCACGTTGACCCAGGGGAGGAAGTGCTTTGGCTTAGGCCCTGCAGAGAGAACAAACTGCAGCTCAAATGGGCAGGACCATATAGGGTCATTTCCAAGATGTCAGATCTGAACTACCTAATAGAGCAGGAGGAACACCAAGCCAGGAGAGTGGTACATGTGAATGCCCTAAAACCCTACTACAGAGGGGAACAGAGGGTTTTATTTGCAATAAAAGCAGCTGAGAGTGAGGAAGCTGAATTACCCTTCTGGGAGGGTAGAGGGGAAGTAAAATACAACCCAGAGGAGGTAAAGATCAGTCCTGCACTTACCCAAGACCAGCAGCAAGAACTAAAAATGCTGCTCATCAAATACCAAAAGGTGTTTTCCAATAAGCCGGGGATAGTGAAGGGAGTGATGCATCGGATCCACACAGGGGATGCACCCCCACAAGCAGTATCCCCATACCGAGTGACGGGACCCTATAGGGACAAGGTACGGAAGGAGCTGGACGAGATGCTTAGGGAGAACATAATCGTCCCCTCTTCTAGTCCTTGGTCCTCTCCGATAGTCCTAGTAGACAAGCCTGATGGGAGCATTAGGTTTTGTGTAGATTACAGGAAATTAAACCGCGTAACCACTCCTGATGCCTACCCAATGCCCAGGCTAGACAACCTGATTGAAACCATAGGGGGTTGTCGGTTCATTTCATCATTGGACCTGGTAAAGGGATATTGGCAATTAAGAATTGATCCCAGGGATCAAGAAAAGACCGCCTTTTGCAGCCCTTTTGGTCTCTATGAGTTTCGAGTCCTGAGTTTTGGTCTCAGAAATGCACCAGCCACATTCCAAAGGCTGATGGACCAGACCTTAGCAGGGCTCAGTGACTTTACTGTGGCCTACATTGACGACATAGGGATCTTCAGCAATACCTGGGAAGATCACCTGAAACACCTGGAGTTAGTGCTGCAGAGGTTAAGTGCAGCAGGGCTAACAGTAAAGGCGAGCAAGTGTCAGCTGGGTAGCCCAGAAATAAAATACTTGGGTCACATGGTAGGGGGAGGAGTGATCAAACCCCTAGAGGCCAAGATAGAAGCAGTTCGTGATTGGCCTAGACCCAACACCAAGAAAAAAGTCAAATCATTTCTTGGGTTGGTGGGCTACTACAGAAAGTTCATCCCGAGGTTTAGCGAGATAGCGACTCCGCTGACCGATCTGATGAGGAAGAAGACTGATGACCGCATCCCGTGGACCAGCGACTGTGAGGAGGCGTTCCAGAGGTTGAAGGAGGCCCTCATCAACTATCCAGTGCTGCGTGCTCCAGACTTCGACCGGGAGTTCATCATCTACACCGATGCGTCTAACAGCAGGGTAGGAGCAGTTCTTTGCCAGGAGGATGAGAATGGTGACCAGCATCCAGTGTCCTACCTGAGTAGGAAACTCCAGAAAGGTGAGAGACATTTGGCAACCGTGGAAAAGGAGTGCCTGGCCATAGTCTACGCGATCCAGAAGGCCAAGCCTTACATCTGGGGAAGACATTTTATTCTGTGCACTGACCATTCACCACTGCAATGGTTAAAGACAATGAAAACCCACAATAGTAAACTTATGAGGTGGGCTTTAAACCTGCAAGACTATGACTTTGAAGTGAAAGTGGTCAGAGGGTCAGTGAACTGTGTTGCTGACGCCTTGTCAAGAAGACTTGAAGATTGAAGACGGCGAAAGAACATGGACTATGTATATATTTTGGTGACTAAAGGTTAAATGTACTTGTTTATTAAACATACCTGGTTTGTATGAATAAAGGTAACTTGATGTATTGTAAATGGTAAATGTTTAAATGCCTAATTGCTATGTTTATTCTAGAGTAAGTATGGTATTGTATAACTGTTTTTGTATGTTTTGGATCCAGGTTGTTTTTTGGAGAAAAGCACCTTAGCTTTCCCCCTACAAAACAACTTATAAAGAGGGGAGGTGTTACATACAGCACTAATGTTACCTGTCTGTCATGGGTTGGAGGGAAAGTTCCATCCTATGGGGAGTGGAAGGCGGGACATCAGGAGGAGGGGCTGTACTGTATATATATGTGGAGCGTGTGTGGAGAGTTAGGAGAGCTGAAGGAGAGCTGAGAGAAGAAGCTGGTGTGGGAGTCTGTGTGTCAGACAGGGTACTACTGTGTGTCAGTCAGTACCAACCTGATAGGTTCAGGTGTCTGTATGGTTAGCCAGAACTGATAGGTTCAGGGTCTGTGCTTTATTTAAAGGTGTTCTGTGTGAACCAAACTGGTGTATGTATGATTGAGACTAAGCCACGTTACTGTATCTTATTCACTTGATCATTTTATTTTCCCTGTGTGTTATTTAAATAAACCCTATTCCTTTATTTGTTAAAAATCCATCCCTGGTCTGTGTGACTTCTTATAGGGAATGGTTGGTGGCAGCTTAGTGAAACTGTGGCATATCCCAGTAGGTCTGGGGTTGTCACACTCCCCACAAGGGAATATTGGTCTCCATATCTCTGGATGTCTGACCAAGCACCTTTACAGAATGAGGGAAAATATAAAGTTCCAGCAGTGTGAGAACATTCTACACAGTTGCTCACTACTGTAGCATGAAAGCACTGAACCTAAGCCGACATCAACATTCTCAGGTAGAACAAGCAACATGAGTCTTCCTGCTTTGTCAGCTGGCTTTACATTTGTTCTCATCTGCAGCCAAAAAGACCACACACACCCCAAAAAAGGCAGGGAAAAAAAACCTTAAGCATTATAAATGCAAGGATATAACAGGAGAGAAGTCTTGTATCATATCAAAACAACAAGAAAGAGGTCTAAAAGAGTGAAGAAAAACATTAAGCTTCAAATACTGAAACAGCACCATTCGAAGGAAAACACACTCGCTCCTCTGGTTACAATGCCAAAAACAGCAAAGGAGCCCACCATAGGAGCTCTGCAGGGACAGACTGTAGGGTCCCATTCCAAGGAACAAATTTGAAAATAGCAACTGCACTAGAGAGTAACTGTAGCTAAGAAAACTTCATTCAACAAGACTGCATTTTTCCTGTGCGAGGCATCATTATATGATAAACCATACTGATATCGGAGACTGGTCTTACAACTTGTTTAGATCTTTTGTACAAAAGTTACGTTTGTACAGGTTTGTCCCTGAACAGTTTGGTCATCATCGGTATCATCAAGTCCAGTGACAAGGAGAATTTTAGCCATATCAGAGGGAGTTAGGAGATACAGCTGGCTGGATAACTCAGTGGTTTAAGGATCTGGCTGAGGATCCAGAGGTTGGGAATTTCATTCCCCACTGTGTCTCCGGCAAATAGATGGCCTGCGTGGCCTTGGGTAAGTTGCACTGTCCCAGCTTCTTTGGTGGAAGCTACGGAAGTTAGTGTGAAGTAAGTTTCCCATGAAGGCACCATCGTGTTCTGATTGCATTCCTGTCCATTTTCAGTCCAGAGATTTGCACCTTATGTTGTAGTATGTATGATAAATTCAGGAATCAAAAATACAAAACTTGCCTGTCACTTATGCTGTGATTATCACATATTCCAGTAATATGAACACAAGTGATAAAACAGTGCTTTCAATCCAGGAAAAGATCAGAGGTGGGTAACAAAAACATGCAGAAGTCTCTTTTCCAGAGCTGCCCTACTTCAAGCCCTACTTCTCAAACTTCATGCTAATGAAAGTTTAGAAAACATTGTCTTGCCAGCAGCAACTGCCTCTGAGATATCTTTGTAATGTATGAGGGAATCTGTAATCAGGACCAGGGGCTACCTGGTAATTGCTGCAAAGTCATTTCATACATCTACACCCCCCACACACACACACGCACACAGATGTATTTGAAAACAGGTAATGGCAACATGTTTCTGCTTCTGCATTCTTTAGTTTCCCTGTGAGGTACCTCAGGCGGCAACTTTGTTCTCTGATAAACATACTGTATGTTAGAAGGGATTAACCATATCCTTTTGGGATCCAAACCAACTTTGTTTGAAGCACTATTTGTTGCTTTAAAAATAATATCTGTTTGTCCATCTATAACTAGAATGAGTAACAACCTTAATGAAGTGACACACATAATTTATAAAGGCCAAATAAGAATATCTAATTGGACAATGACTGTTCTTTTTCACTGTTGCTAAGGCTTGTTTTTTTGGAGTTTACTGCTCAGTTTCACCATTTCTCACTGGGAGGGTTTCTTTCAGACTATTTCTCCTTGCCTTCATACTCTGTTGCTCCCCTCTTTTTCTTGTAGGGGGTCTCCGCTTCCTTCTGCTACCTTCCCTCTTCTTTCTCAGATGCTATTCTTCCCTCTTTGGCTTTCTTCGTGTCACCAACTGTTTTTCCACCTCTTAGCTAAGGCGCTTTGACAGTTTAGACCACAGGCCAATACAGTCCAGCATTCAAATGACAGTGGTCAACCGGTTGTGCATAGAAAGTCTCTCAGCAGGGCATGAGTGCAACAGCCCCCTCCTGTTTGTGTTCCTTGGCAACCGATACACAAAGACGTACCAGCTCTGATGCTGGAGGTTAATAGCAAAGCCATCTCGACTATTAGCCTTTTCTAACATCCTCCTCCACAAATCTGTCTAGCCGCCTTATAAAGCAATCCAGGTTGATGCCCATTACCACCTTGAGGCTATGGATGCCACCGTTTCTTCATACAGCATGCCCTGTATGAAGAAGGCCTTCATTTTTTTTCTGTCCTGAATCCCCCGACCATACAGTTTCAGCAGATGCCCCTAGGTTTTAGTATTATTATTCAAGAAGAGAACCAACCAAATTCCATTTTATTTTATTTTTTAAAATGAACATCACACAATATTTTCTTGCATCGCCTTCTCAGTTTCCACAGCTTACTCTCCCAGCTGATGTGGTATTACCTTGTCCCCCATCCTTCCACCCCAGAAAAAGTGGTGCCCCATAGGCTGGGATTCTCTTCTAGAGGTATAAATGTTACAAGCTCTCCATTTCTGGATACACTATGATGCCACACATGGTTTCTTCCTCTTTTATCAGCTGAGGAAGTCTGCACATGGAGAGGGGGAGAGTGATACACCTAGAAAATTCCCATGGCTTTCTTCACCGTTTCCTTCAATAGAGCTGTTCATTCATTAACAAAGGGGATAATATATTTCTTCAAAGACATGCCTCCCTACTAATTTTCTGATAGCCTGAAATTATTCCACCAGCCTGAGTCACAGTAAATTGAAGGCATTCAAAAGTTCACACTGAACCTTTTCCGGATTTTGACATTAGTTACTAAAAATAAGAATTCTTGGGTTTTTTCCACAACACCCCAAACTGTTCTCTCAGTCGTAAAAGTGGGTAGTGGGAAGCGATTTCCTGAAATAAGAAAGCTCCCACTCTTCATTCCACACCCTTTTCCAGGAAAAAATAACTATAATGCTATCTTCTGCACACATATGCAGTATACTCGCTGACTACGCTACAGTCTTGCAAGCGGATTTGATAACGTCAAACCATAAAAGCAATACCCAATGTTGTTTTTACCAAAGACATTACCCTAATCACAAACAAAATGGTCAAAGCTCTCACCTAATCACCACAAACAAGGAAGTCTAAGAAGATATTTAAAAGCTTTCTGTCAGTTTATCTATGAATTAATGCAATAACAAATTGAGAACATTTCATTCACTACCAATTACAAACCACTTTCCTATGTCATAATTTTTGCAAATTGCAAAACAGAAACTTTAGTAAATCAATTCTTTCCCCATTAATTAGTTTCAGGAAGGGTCCTGGGAAATAATTCCCAACCTCAACCAACTGTAATTGTACATTTTCTATTAATATATCACAAAATTAATTTTCAACCATAACTCTGTATTCAGACTAGCTTAGCATCTTGGTTTCTGTAGTCACGGATACATCCTAAAGTTATATACTATTCTAAAGATTTATTCTTTGAGAGAACATGGAAACAACAACAAAGTACAAGGGTCTAGGTGTTTGGCCTCAGAGCTAGAGGTTGGGAGTTCAATTCCCCACGGTGCCTCCTTTACAGGGGCTGGCCTAGATGATCCATAGGGTCCCTTAACAGTTCTGCAGTTCTGAGACTATTCTTATTATTCAGAAAGACCAGGCACAATCAAAATTATAAAAACATTGGCTGGTATTTCATAACAGATACAAATTTTAACCAAAATCCTAAGTATCTGTTAAATATCGGTACAGTATGTATGCTGTTCCTAATATGGCCAATTGTTGTAGCTCTGATTGTGTACCGTGTGAAGTTTCTTAATATTTTTCCTAAAGCCCCAATGACTACAGGGTCCACTGAAATGTGTTTCTCCCAGAGACAATATGTTTTGATTGCCAGGTCTCTGTACTTTGTTAGTTCTTTCCAATTCTTTATTTTCAACTCTGGCATCCCCTGGAATTGCAATGCCAATGATCCAGATATTTTTTCGTTCTATTACTACTATGTCTGGTGTGTTATGTTCAAGGTGTCTGCCCATTTGGATCCGGAAATCCCACAAGATCTTGATTTCCTCATTTTCTGGCACCTTCTCAACCTGATGTTCACATGAGTTTTTGGAGTCTGGCAAGTTATCTTTTTTGCATAATGACCAGTGCACTAATTTTGCCACTCTATCATGTCCAACTTTGTAATCTGTTTGTGCAATCTTTGGACACTTGTGGATGAGATGCGACACAGTTTCATCTTTTTCTTGACAGAGTCGACATTTGCTGTTGGCACTAATTCTTGGGATCTTAGTTTTCATCATGTTAGTTGGGAGTGCTTGTTCTTGGGCAGCAAAAATCAAGTCTTTGGTTTCTTTCTTAAGGGTCCCCAGTTTTAGCCATGCCCATGTTGAAGACTCCCTGGAAAAGATCCTGATGTTGGGAAAGTGTGAAGTCAAGAGGAGAAGGGGATAACAGATGACGAGATGGTTAGACAGTGTCACCGAAGCTACCAACATGAATTTGACCAAACTCCGGGAGGCAGTGGAAGACAGAAGGGCCTGGCGTGCTCTGGTCCATGAGGTCACAAAGAGTCGGACACGACTTAACAACTAAACAACAACAACAAAATGTTGAATTCTGATCATGTTTTCCATTAATATTTCTCAAGTGTTGTCTATGTAGTGGTTTCTTTTTCCAACTGTTTTCAAATTGTTGTTTCTTATATTGAGCCTTTGTTTCTGTTGTTTTTAAAATATTCTCAATTTTCACTGGCTTAAGTAATTATTATATTATATTATATTATATTATATTATATTATATTATATTATATTATATTATATTATATTATATTATATTATATTATATTATATTATATTATATTATATTATAAGCTTTCTTCTTCTTCACACCATTGTTATATGCATCAGATTAGAATAGCACACCAAAGATTGACATGGGAGGCTGGTGGAAAATAAATCTTGTCATTCTTATTAATATAAAAAATAAAAGGAAATCATTTGTTGAAAAAGTCATATTGGGAATATGATTGTTTGAACTAGTGTGTTATTTTTTCCATATTTTTTCCATGCATATAAAGATAAATTACACATTCCTTCCCAGTTTGTGGCAATTTCCAAAAGTTCTACAAGACAGAAACAGATAATGAACTGTTTATGAATTGGCTGTTTGTTATTGTCTCAACATAAAGAAAAAAGAGCTGGATCTGGTGACCGTATGATTTTTTTGTTATGTGTTTAATCCTATTTCTGCAAAAATTCTGGATCAGAAAAACTGGGTTGGAGGGCATGTCTACCATGTATGAAAAGAGCACACCAATATTCCCACATTTCTTTCAATGGGTTGACCTGACTTCTTTGCGGATATAACTTTAAAAGAGTGGTAAAAAACTACCTGTGCAGAAGCTGAATAGAATGCTCCTTAAATTTGGAGATTTATCTGAGAAGAGCCTTGTTCGATAGAGCTTGTCATTTCACATCAGATATGACCATCCCCAACTCACTTTTTCAAACCATTTTGGGACCTAATTTACAGCCATAGTGGGATTCAGTTACTCTTTCATATATCTACCCACCGCTGGATAGTTTCTGAGCCTTTTAGCAATTTTTTCAAATGCAGTTGTCTAGTGGCTTATGCTTTCACTGCTTGAAAGGAAGGAAAATGAACAATCTTAAATATTTGAAACCAGAAGGGTGAGATAGCACT
This sequence comes from Pogona vitticeps, assembly GCF_051106095.1. Taxonomy (NCBI): domain Eukaryota; kingdom Metazoa; phylum Chordata; class Lepidosauria; order Squamata; family Agamidae; genus Pogona; species Pogona vitticeps. The sequence continues at coordinate 145,345,507 of NC_135784.1, read as the reverse complement.
TGCTTGATTTAATAGTTGCTCCCATGATTTGGGACCAGAATTCTTAATCAATAAAAATCACAGGCTTTCCACAATATAAACTGACTCCATTTGTCAACACCATAAAATAAGAGATAGCTAGGGTTTATCACACATTCGCCCTTCAGTAAAGACTTCCTGAAAATTTGGATCCGTCCTGATGATACTGGCTAGTGGTTCAACTGCAAACACAAAAAGTATGAAGAGAATAATAGCACTATTCCCCCTTGTAATACCGTATTTATAGACTCTGAATCCATTATTATTACTTCTTACCATGACTTAGTGCTTATCATACAATGTATAATTTTTTTAAAGAAAGGACACACATACACATTTCCATGACTTCACATACTTTCCAAATTGAATGCCAAGCTATCAAAAGCTTTAGTGACATCAAACAATGCAATGGTATACATATTATTTCATTTTTTAAAAACTATGATATACCACACTGAACTGTCTTCAACTGGATCAGAAATTTGTCTCTGTTTTATGAAGCCAAATTGATCTTTTTCAATCCATGCTGTGGCAAGTTACCCCGATCTTGTGGCTAATATACCTGTGAATAATTTGGCACCTTGACTGAGTAGCATAATTGAATGGCATGAAAACTTCCGAGAGATATTTACTTGGTTTGCTGATTAGCATTATGCTAGATAAATTCCAGGAGGGGGATACTGGATAACCATTCATAATTAAGTTATTATACAAGTTAAAAAGCAAAGGTGAATGCTGATCTTCAAACATTTTATAGAAACATCCACCAAAACTATCCAAACCAAATACTTTATGGCATTTTAAATTTTTGACCGGCTTACGTAACTCCTCAGATGTAATTGGTTTACACAGGAAGAGTCAATTGTAAGCAGTTTTTTTAAAAAAGCTTTAGCTGTGAAATTGCTATCTTAGTTTAATTAGAATTTGATGTAGTGTACAAGGAATTAAAAATTATTAATTTTAGCAGCCTCATAAATTTTCTCCCTTTTGCTGTTTTCAATAGCTGTTATCTGATGTTTAACTTATTTTTTCTGAATATAATTAGCAAGCAATTTGGAATTCTTATTTCAAAATTCATAATATTTTGGTTAACATATTGCAATTGTTTTTGCGATTATATTTATCTCTAATGTTTGAAGCTCAGATCTTTGAGGAGCTAATTCTTGCAACTGTTCAGATTTCCCCTCCTTCTTATGTTTTTATCTCAAGGAGTAGTTGATTTCTACTAGCTTGTGATACTCTTTTTAAGTGGCAAGATTCAGCAATGCATACACCCCATATGTGTATGCCTTCAAAGCATCCCATAGTATAGGGATACGCACTTCTGGTGTATTGTTCTCTTTGCTATAGTTCACAAGTGGCTTTTTAACATTTTCTGTAGTTCCTTTTCTGCACAGTAAAACTGGATTCAATGACCATATAAAGAACTTCACTCCAAAAAAGACGAAACACTGCTTAGAGTGGCGTGGGATCAAAGCTGTTAGGGATCTAATTTGTGTTGACCTGAGATATAATTTCCATGCATTGGAAAGCAGTATACAATCTATTCTCGAGTAGGATTCATGACATTTGGGAAAGTAAGAGTAGTCCTTCTCGCCTGGATGAAGCTGTCTCCAGGTATATGTCAAGTTGAATTCGTGGAAGAGATGTTACAGTGAAGTGTGATGTGGATCTTCATTAGTACTACTGTCCAAGGCATTTGCAGATATATTAAGCTCACCCCCTGCAGCAGAATTGATAATGTTGGGCCTCAAAGAGTAATTGAGAATATTTTCCCCATCATGACTAAGAATCAGTTTTGTTGGATGTTCCCATCTGTATGTCATTCCTTTTTCATGTAAGAGACTTGTGAATGGCTGGTATATTTTGTGGTGTTGCAAAGTTAAAGGGAAAAGATATTGATAAAATTGGATGCCTGCATTATGGAACACAAAATAACGTCTGTCTTTAAGAGCTGCTAAATGGCATCTTTTCTGTGTTCCTTTGTAAATATGACCATTATGTCACCAGTCTTTCTGTTTCCCTACACTTAGGGAGGGGAACTGCTGTGCACTGAAAAAAAAATCTCTTTTGAAATACACACTTTAGGATGCAACTCAGTAAACAGCTGGGAGATTAAAGTAATCAGATCCACTGAGGAACTCAGTGTGGGCTTGCAGACTGGCCACGCAACCTGTCAGAGTTGGATTTCAGTCCCCAACTCCATGGTTTGATTAGTCGAATTTGCTACATCTGACAGTTTCTCCAACAGGTCTCTGTTTGAAGACTATTACTAGCAGCCACCTATTCTTGCCAGAGTTATTTTATCTATTCGGTTACCTCATAAGTTGGATCCAAGTTGCCTCGAGGCCCTTTCATTGAGTTCTTCTTCATGATGGGACAATCAGCTCCACCCATTAGGTCTTTTGTTTGCCAGCTTCTTTTTGCTTCCAAAAATGAGTCTAATGAAGCCTCTAATTCCTGTGGATTTCTGACACATATCTTACTTAAATAGTTACATTTACTGCCAGAAGTTTCAGTCATTTACTGCCAGAAGTTTCAGCCATTCTCTTTTCTTAGTTTAATTACATTTCAGGTGTTGAGTCACAGGAGATCAGGCAAGAGTAGCCATTTTCTCTGTCATCACAGAGCCTCCCCTCTCAAGAGTCATGAAAATATAATGCAAACATTACTGATCACAAAAGCCAGGAGAACAGATACATAAATTATGGAACTGAAGATAGATCTCTCCAACACACAATAAGACAGAATTCCAGACAATTCTGGCTTATTATGAATAAACTGTGTACTTTTTCATATTTGCTTCTATGATTAGTAATAACAACTTACTTGTTTGGCATGTTGTGCAAACTAGGAATCTGGGCTTTTGCCCCTCTCCTACTCAAGCCAAGGCTTATTGTTTGTTTGAGAATCCTGGCTTATAAAGGGAGTCACATGACAGGAGTATTGGTTTGGACAACACATCAAACAAACCATTCCTGGATTGTTTAGCTACAGTGCTAGTAGGGAGGAAAATGGCAGGAGTTAATGGGGTACATGCTGTTTCTGGAATCCAACCTCCATTACAGATACCAAATTGCTTCAACGATTATTTATGTCATGTACAAAGCTTTGCCAAGAGCACACTGAGATCAGGAAAGCCAGTAGAAGGAAGATCGAAAAGAGGAGCCATAAGGGTCTCAAAATTTATAGCTAGCTTCCTTCCTGTTCCATTCCTTTCTTCTCCTTTTCTTGGAAGCTCCAAGCGTAGCCTTCATTTACAACCACTCAGCTGGAGACAACCGTTCTTCTTATGAGGCTTTATTTTAGCTATCAGCAACCATCTTATCTATGCTATTTGCTGAGGAAGGGAAAGAAACTTTATTTTTATGCCTACATAAATTTTAATATAAACATTTCAGCAACCATTTGTGGTCTTAGTACCAACGAATGACGATACTATATTACAAAGCCCATTGCCACAGAGTACAGAAAACTACTGATAGTAGCCAGATCAACTGATAGGTCTTGCTACTGGAAATAATGACCCCTTCGGATACACATTTCAAATGGGAGAAGTCTGGAAAACTGCACCTTCGCCACTTCTCTCTGTTACAAGAGATCCGCTATGCCAGTGGTCTTGGACTTCAACTCCCAGAAATCCTGGCCAGCAGAGGTGGTGGTGAAGGCTTCTGGGAGTTGTAGTCAAAGAACATCTGGAGGCCCAAGGTTGGGGACCACTGCGCTATGCTTCCTCAAAGGTGACAATAGAAGGAAAGAACACAAACAAACAAAAATCCATCCATTAACCTGAAAACAAGAGCTTTGAAACTATTGTGAAGAAAGAGGCATAGCACAAATAAGGGCATGATGTATTGAGTTAAATGGAACTGAACTGATAGAGTCTTGGATCTGACTTCTGAACTTGCTAATAAACTGAGTGTAGATATTTGAATCTATTTGCTGCACACATACACAATTGGCAATTCTTTATTTTACCAGCTGCCAACACTCTACTTTGTGCCAATACACAGGTATTCAGTCAATTCTCAAGTCAACTGAGAAAAAAGCAAATAAGAAAATTTCTTTAACACACACTTACTGTGCTTTCTGAAAAAGAAAGCAATGCAAATAGCAATCTCTCTCTTTGGAATTCAATTTTTAGGCATATTCACACCAAAACAGTACCCAAAAAAAGATGTTTCCTTGATGTATTCATTTATCTCCCACCTTGGACAGTGTATATGGGGATTGTCGCTACCAAAGAACTAACCAGAATTAAGCCTACTGGACTTAAAGGCACCACCAGAGATATGCCCATCTTGGCAAGTAACAACATGGGAGGGTGGAGATAAAACACAAATAACAATAACAATATCTTTTGTCTGCTAACCAAACCATAAATCATCAGAACAAATCCATCCTCAATCTAAGCATAGTACTTTAATAGCAGGAAAATGGCATGTGAAAGCTTTTCTCCTTAGATATAGCACAGTGTTTACATCAACCTTCCCTCATGGGGTGTTCAGAAATTGTAGTCTCATGCTAGAACGCCACAGCAGGCCTGGCATCTGTGTGTAAAGACCCTATCTTCATTATGTTTAGCACTGTGAAAGTTACTGAAGTGTAATTCCTCGCTATGCTATAGTGCAATATGAAAACCTATTGCCCATAGGAAATTAATAACACATGGCACAGCAGGCATCCAGTGTCTGAACTCCTGTGTGCTAATACGCAAAAATAACAAAAGTCCAGAGCACATTTTCCTGCTGAACTAGCTTCCTAAAGAGGGCAGTTCTTAATAATTTCTTGAAAGGTGACAGGGAAGTGGCCAAATAGGCCTTCAGGGCAGTTCCCTGGAAGAATGATTATCAGCAAGGCTGGAAGGGGGAACATCCACCCTACAGACCTTATTTGGCCTACAGATGGTTCCAGTCCTGCCCAAGGAGAGTCTAGAGCAGCAATGGCGAACCTGTGGCATACGTGCCAAAGCTGGCATGCACAGCCCTCCCTGGGGGCACGTGAGCCAGATGTCTAGTGCAATAGGGAAAGACAGCTACCTCCTTAAACAAGGAGATGCCACAGCAACGCCTCCAGGAGAAACCCCTCCTCCATCACCGGGCTGCTTGTGCAGTTTTGTGAGAGCTCCCCCTGTGGTCCTTGGAGGAGTCCTCGAAGGCGGGGTCTGCTGAGGACATCACTTCCATTCCTTCAGAGGCATAGGGAATAAGCGGAAGGCAAGCATAAGGGAAGGTAGTGAGAGCGGTGAGCTCTGAGTGTAAGGCGAGTGGGGCTCTTCCTCTCTCCTCTTCTCTGTGGAGCTGTTTATTTAAGAGAGGAGGGCAGAAAAGGGGGTGACCTTTTGCTCATGCAGCGGGACATACTCTAGCCAGGGTGTTATGGGTGACAGACTCAGCTTTCTGTCCAGATCTCCTCCTAAATGGCTAGGCAACTTTGCTGCATTATAATTTGGCCAATTGTGCCATAGGATAGGGCCTGAAGGGCAGGAAGGTTCTCATCTTATTCTACATAATGGATTCTCAATTTTGTTGTCACATGCGAGACCAGCACACTTGTCATATGGGAGTCAGAACTATGTTTTGTCTAACTTTCCCATCCAGTGCTGTTGTCTATGCCCCAATGTTGGGTTAGATTCTGTCCATTAAGCCTAGTGTTGGCACTTTGGAAAAAAAATAAGTTGGTTTTGTGTTGCAGTCTGGGCACTCAGGCTCAAAAAGGTTCACCATCACTCATCTAGAGGACCCCTCCCCATGTCATGAGTGCAGCTGAAGACCTGGAACCAGAAGGGTTAACTGAGGCTGAGGAGAATGCTGAGCAATCAGAAACACCTGAATCGCCTCCAGATTCTCCTTCCCCAGCAGACAAGCTTCGGGCCAGGCTTTGGGGAAGACTTATGGTAAAGAGGTCAGAGGATCGCTCGAAGGCTGTCCACAGAAACATCCATCCAATTAGCCCTGAGTACTGACAGGATGGAAAGGTTTCCAGCAGCTCACGGGGCTGTTTTACTATAAAAACAGCTCCTAGTCAGCTAGAATTTTGTGGAAGCAACAAGTCAAATCCTCTGGTTTGCATCCACGCTCCTACAACCTTGAACCATGTTTTCCTGAACTCCTGACTCTGGACTCTGACCTTAGATTATGTTGTGTGTTTGACTCTGGACTCTGACCTTGGACTACGTTCTGTGAGTTGGTTTGGTAATTGGATATCAGCTTTGCATTCTTAGTATTCCTGACTTTGGACTGGCTTATCGGACTTCGGCTGTTGTAACCCCCAGGAATGTGACACCCCACAGCTAGCCATCTCTGGTTGAAAATAACAATGGGATTCCATCTTGTTTTGTTTACTCTCCTAAAAAGACGAATGGGGTGTGTGTGTGTCCTACTGTTACCTCCTATCCTTAATTCCAGTCTACCCTACCCATTCTCTCATTTAAAACTGAGCTATTCTCAATTAAAATCCTAACTGCTGCATCGTGAACTCACTATAATTTTCAGTCTACAGACTCAGACCCAAATTAATTTAATTCTGAAGTTACCAAAGCATGAACACTCTACATGGTAGAAGTAATTAGCTAAATAAAAACTGCTCACGAAAATCAAATGACCAAAAAGCTTTCAACTGCTCTATATGTTTTATGAAAGGATAATACTGCAAAACATATGTTTTTAAAACACATGTAAACAATATGTTAAACTGATGTGGACCAAATGTTACTGCTTTTGAATAGTGGTTTTCAGTGGTGGCTTCATAATAATATAGCATGGTGTGGTGTAACATAGTGTAGTATAGAACAATTCATGGTATTACCCTTTCTGTAAGCTCCAAGGTGGCTTCCTGTTTAGAACAGGCCATCTTGTTTTCATATGTAAGTATATAAAAATCTCAGACTGTAATTTCATAACTGCCAACTTAGGTTTACCAGGAAAATATGCACTAAGAGAAGGCTAAAATTATCTCAGCAATGAAATCTCAACCGGAATAAGGGAAAGAATACATACTGTAAGAATCGCGTATTATGTGCCATCACAATGCATTAGACTTATAGCAACTCTAAAAGGATTTTCAAGGTGAGATATATAAAGAGTGATATATATGTATAATATATAATACTGTATATATACTGTATATATATTGTTAAAATGACAAATCTGGTAAATTTTAATCAAAAATTAATTGAAATCAAATCTTCACATATCCCCAAGATAATCTACTCCAATAAGGTTCATTAACCACCCACTGTTTAAACACCTCCAGGCACACCTAGTTATCTAAAAATTATTTTCTTCCTCCAGAATTTCCATTAGTAAAAATCCAGTTTTTGTTTTTCTCAGACAGATGGTAAGGCACTGAAAGCAGCCACGTTCATTTGACATTCATTACTATATACCTCCCATCAGGTTTCATGGCCACAATAAAAAATGTCAGAGCTCAAAATAGCAGCTGGGCCTTCAAGCAACAAAACTAAACATCAGACACATCTTTGGTCTTCTTTTATTCTTCTCCAGACCTCCAGATGCTTCATGTACAATAAGAAACAATAACTTAGGAAGTAACAATGCCCAAGGGAGACACTACATTGAAGTCACAGTTGGCATCCATAAAGCATGACAGTCATTCTAAAAGGGCACCTGTATTGAATTTTGGAAAAGGCATGTATAGGGAAAACAAAGGCATTATAAAGGGATTATAATGGACCCCCCCCTTTTTAATTTTTTTTTAACTCCTGTTAGATTTCTGTGCCATGAACCCATCTGAAAATATCTACAATTCTATTTTCTCTCCTGTAAGTCAGTAGCACACTAAATACTACTCGGGCTCACTCATTTTCACACAGGTTTAGGTAACTCACAGTCAATTATTGTTACGTGCCATCTAATTTTTTTATCATTGATAACGCATACACACCATGAGTTCCCATGGCCAACCAGAGATCTGAACCCAGGTCTCCTGAGTCCTAGTCCAATACCACATTGGCTTTCAAATTTACTTTGGCGCTGGCAAAAATTGAGACAAGGCATGTGTACCCTGCAAGATTTTATACTACAGCGTGTCAATTTTTGCTACTGCCAGGACAAATGCAATAGCACACAAAACTCTGTGGGTTCTGGGACAGCGAATTTACGTTAGAAGCACCCACACTCTAAATGAACGTTTTTAGAGGTTCTGGGTGCAGATGCACAAAAGGATCCCAAGTAAATTCATCCTCTTGGATGCAGCAAAATTGTCTGTATCAATGAGAGATTTACAAGTTCAGTGCACCATAGCATCTTCGCCACAGCGGTACTATGAGAATCAATAGATCACTTGGTTCCCCAGAGCCAGCAACTTGAATGTGACCAAAGTTTTCATCTGTGTGTTGAGAGCTATTTTACCGAGAAGGGCACAGGACAAGATAGGTTGTTTTTCTTGTCACTGGTCAAAAAGGCCATGGCTCCAGAAGATCTCTGTTGCCTCAGCCATGTTCTACAGCCACTTGTTGAGAGATGCAGATCGAACCAAGAGGTTACCCAAGTTATGGAGATCAACCCAAGACATCATCTAGGAATGCCCTGTTGGTCAAGAATACTGTTACTTAGCGAAATTTGAGGAAAACCCCAGGGATCATGGAGATGATGTGAACACCTGTGTAGCTGAAGTCAGTCCAAGTAGCAGCACACGGAACAAACAGAAATTGCTCCCCCACACCTGATGTTCAGGAAACTTTAGTGGAATGGCTTGACAGGAATGTAGAGGCAGGCCTCCATGAGGTCTGTGGGGGATAGTAAGTCTCCCTTTTTCCATATGTATTTCTTGAGATGTTGGTTTATCATCTTCAGATTCAAGGACTGAACGCGTATCAACATTCTTCACGAGAAGTACAAGGAAGGCTGAAATGTTTCCTTCAGTCTCTTCCAGTCACACCACTGATTCAATGGCAACTATCTGTAGTAAGTACTGTACAGACACCAAGGCCTTCAAGTACAGGAAGGAATATGAAATCCCCTTTTACTATTCAGAATGCAGGCTGATATACCAAATAGGGCTGATATTATGATTTGTTTTAGGCAGCCTGGAAAGAGCTAACCTTCGAAAATCTGAATTTGTCGGAAATAAAAAGGAGCACTGTTACTTATTGTCACAGGCTGTTTTCTGAATGCTGGAAGCCTCCCTCACTATTTATTAACATTTTGGTAAATGCTACAAATTAGCAAGATAGTAGGAAAGTATTTTACCAAAACCAAGAAATCTTTTCCTTTTCTGTCTCCCCCTCTTCAGCAAATGGATCAGTGCTTTTCAAGTAACTCAGAACTCCATTCTAACAACTGAAAACTGAAACCACCATTGAAAACCACGCTTCAACCACAGCTGATTTTTTTTGTCTAATTCACCTCTAAGCAACAAGTCTGGCACAATAATCTGCCATGATTTTTGGGGATTCTCATACATAATTTTTCTGCATTATCCACAAGAAATCAGTGGAGGTCTTGATGAAGTGGACTTGGCTCACAAAAGCTTGCAGATCGATTGATACTTTTCTTTTTAGTGGTCTAATAAAGGTATCACCTGCTCCTGCATTATTTCTCTGACATTCTTAATTTATCATCTGCATCTGGCCAATTCATGTGCTCATTATGTTTAGTGTTGCGGACAAAATGGTGAGGTGAGAAGAAGAACTCTTTCAACTAAAAGCAGTTCAGAAAACAGAACTCAAAGGCAATTCAGCTCTATAAAGCAATCAATACCAAAATATGCCACATGAAAACAAAGGACAAACTGTACATTACAGAGAGTGCTGGAAATGTCTGATGGTCACAGCCGAGCTTTCCCGTAATTCCCATATTAGTTTGCTTTGTTAACAGATCACCAGAGGTAGGCACAGGCTGTGTCTGCAAGTATGACTGCTCAATCACCAGGAGAGGCATGATTTGCCTCTCTGGAACACTAATGGATCTCAGCTTCTAATGGCAAACTATTTGTAATGCATGGTTTGACTCCAAAGACAAGGCTTTATATGTAGAATGGCACAGGGGTGGGAATTTCATATTGAGATTCTTTTTTTTGGCTCTTTCACCCTACAGGAGCATCCATTTTCACCCTAAAAGAGCTTTAAAGGGCAAGGCCATACACAGCTCTTCACCCACACACTGGCTGCCAAGATGAGTTGCTGCCCAATAATACTATGGTTGCAACAGAGACAATCCACTACCACCCCTAAACAGCCTGGAGAAGAAGACCATATCATGCATCTCTCTTCCCTGGTTCAGTTCTTCAGTCACAGTGACTTCAGCCAACGGGGCACCAAAAAGGGCTCAGCCATTTATGCTATAATGTGTTAAACCAATCCCTCCCATACTTTCAACCTTTGAAAAATGCTGTAAATATTACTCCAAGTCTGTCAGGAAGAACATCTGAAGGCAACTGCATAGAAACAAAACAGTTTGTATTTAAGACTCTGGCATCCAAGGGGATAAGGCACATTAGTTTTAGTGCTGTGAGCCTGTTAGGAAGAACTCCTGCTGCTCGAAGTCAAAACATATCTTTCCATTCCACAGTAGAGTACGTTCTGCAGAAACTTAACTAATATTCGAAAAACTACTCTCCGTTCCAGGAATGGGCAACATGTAGACTTCCACCTGTTACTAGATTTCACTGCCAATTGACTCTAACCAGCACAGCCAGATGGAAAAGATCACAGAATTACAGTTCAGCAACATCATAGGCACCACAATTTACCCACCTCAGTTTTATAAATTCAAGCCTACAAATGCATGGCAGATAGCCAAGCATATCTATAATTTCTAACTAAACGTTGCATGCACATTCTAACTATGCATATCTCTAGGGCACCCATGCTTAGTAACAGGATGCCATCACTGCTATTGCATTGCCTTGTGGATCAATTAACTCCTCACTCATCCTCTTACATAGTAAATCTACAAACACTAGTGAGGCAAGAAAATTGACAGTATACAGCAGGATCACAGAAACATATGCATAGTATTACTAAGTAATGCAAAAATGATCTCCAAAGTTAATGAAGTAAAAAAACAAGCATGTTTGTTCATTTATTATTTATTTATTTAAAATATTTTTACCCTACCTTTCTCCTTAAAAGGCCCCAAGGTGGCTTACGTCATTACAAGCCAATATTAAAGCTAACAACAATGAATATAAAATGCTAAAAAGGATCAAACAAATACCATACTAAAAAAAACATAAACAACACCAAAACACATTAAATGGAGTAAGGCACAACAATCCATTTAAAAACCCGACTCAGGCAGCCAGTCACTCATGGAAGGCTGGCTTGAAGAGAAAGGTCTTTTCCTGCTTGTGGAAGGACAGCAAAGATGGGGCCAGTCTGGGAGGGAGTTCCAAAATCTAGAAGAAGCAACAAAGAAGGCCCTCTCCCACGTCTCCATCAAATGTATCTGTGAAGGTGGTGGGACCAAGAGGAAGGCCTTGCTGATGATCTTAACATTTGAGCAGGCTAATAGAGACTGGTCCTTGAGATAGCTTGGGCCAAATCTGTTTAGGGCTTCATAGGTTAGAACCAGCACTTTGAATTCTGTGCAGAAACAGGTCAGCAGCTAGTAGAGCTGCTGTAACATGGGGGTTGTGTGATCCCTGTGATCAGTCCCAGTTAGCAATCTGGCTGCTGCATTTTGGACCCATTTTGGATTCCTTCTACAAAAGAAACCAAGTTCATACATGGTAATCAGTAAAAAGTAAGCAGCCCAAGTAATGCAGTACAATATCCAAAATGGAAATGTGGAGTTTGTTGACAAATATAAGTATCTGGGAACTTTGTTGAATGACACTGGAATTATACAAGAGAAAACATAATAGATATAGTCCAAAGCAGCTTATTTAAGATGGGAAAAATGTAATATGCAAACAAAAAATTAAAAACTGCTTTGAGAAGGCATCCTGTATAGTGCTATATATTCTTGGTTTAAATAGTTATATTGTACCCTTTTAAAGGCAGACTTATGGAGTCAAGAGGATAGCCAATGAAGTAGTAAAGAACGTCAAGAGATAGCACATCAAATGCAAAAAGCAGAATGCTCTGGCCATGTAATAAGCAACAAAATATAGATGCTGGAACCCAGTTAGTGTTCATGTAAGACTGGCTTAGATACAACATAGTATCACTGTTTAAAGCTGCCATTTCCAAAGCCGGTCCAACTAATGCCAACTGTTAGAGAACAAAGGCACAGACTAAAGGAGTTCATTGTGCTGCTATTCTTATTTCTAGCAGAGTGGAATTTATAGCCGAGAGAATATAGAGTAATGACAGAGGCATTTTATTGTCAAAAGTGAAAGCTCAAGTTAAAGAATGGTTATTGGGCAATATTTATGCCCTTAATGCAAGCCAATCTCATTTCCTTAAGAGGCCATATACGCTGAGTGAATAGCTAGTTGAAAATGTGATATCAGAAGGAGGAGATATTAGCAGTGCCATTCATCCATCCAAAGATGGATCAAGCAATAACAAAACACCAACAACGAACAGCCTAATGCAGTTTCTTAAGGCACTAGAAAATTTGCAGTTGAAAGACGCTTTCCTTTTCATACACTCAACACAAAAGAAATGTTACTTTTCTAATAGTTCACTGTACATATCTGTATACAGATTTCCAACACCAGCAATTACTAAATGGTTGGCAGAATGCAGTGTGGGAATAATATATCTGCTAAAAGCCACAGAACTTCCTCTAGTTTTCAATATAGAAAATACAGGAAAGCTGAGTGTGGAGAACACCTGATGTACATCTCTTCTCGAAGCAAAAAACATTCAAAGCACAGCTAAGAGCACTACATGTTTCACATTCCTTCATTCCTGACAGGAACTGCATTAATTACCAAAAAACAAGAAAAGGAAATTAAAGAGAAACATAAAAAGGGAGTAGGGAAAAAGCTTCCTCACATTGTATCCAGAAATGTTTTGGCTCTGGTCCAGAGTAAATCCCACCTCAGGATAGCCATGGCAGGGTTACCACTTCTAAATCAGACATTTTTTTTTCTCCTCAATATTTCCATCTCTTTACCAGCTCTGCACATAGAGAATCTGGCACAGGACATGCCTTTGGCTTTCCACATTACAGGACTGATCTTGGCTGGGGCCATCTGTTGGAAGTTCCTTCACGATAAACCACCCAAGAATTCTCAGCTTGTCCCTTATTGTGGGAAGAGACAGCCCTGTTACTATTAGATCAAAAAAAGGGGAAGACTATAGTCCCAGGATGTAGAAAATATAATGCTCTTTATGCCAGCATAAAATGCTCGATGTGTTTCAGTCTATAAGCCTTCTTCAAGGGTGTGTTTACTTAACTCTAATTAGTTCTTTTTCTGTTTATTTAGTATGTCGCCAGCTCCATTAAATCAGTTCTGAACTGATTTAATGAAGCTGGCCACAGACCAAATAAATATGTACACTTAACTATAAGAAAAGTAAAATCTCTTTTGTATTGAGCATATGATAAGGAAAGCGTCTTTCAACTGCAGAGTTTCTAGTGCTTTAAGAAAATGCATGAGGCTATTCGTGGTTGGTGTTTTGCTGCTGATTTATCCACCTATGGATGGATGAATGGCACTGCTAATGCCTCTCCCTTCTGATATATGAGTTTGAGGCTAAATTCTTTCCCCTTTTTTGACCTAATATTTCAGTGGTTGTACAACTTGCCTTTTTTATTTTCATTCTTATTACTGCCTACATTTATTTCTCTCTCTGCAGAGAAGGAAACTTTAAAGCAGATACACTGGATTTTTTTTAGTTCTGCACTTGTCACTCAACATCATTTCTGTCAATGCTAGTTCCCCATGTGCTGCAAAGTAGTGAGCCCATGGCAGAGGGGGGTGAAATGGCATTTCTTGGGTTGAATGCCAGGGCTTCAACTTTTCCTCCAATGCTGCCATGGTAAGTATAAACATGGGGCTGTGCAGTCAAAAGTGGGTTTGTAGGCAGTCTCATGAGACAGCTAAGGCAACACATGTGGTATTTTGTATAGTTAACACATAACAATTATTGTGCCATCAAGTCAATTCTGAGTTATGGTGACCCTTTTCAGAGTTTTCAAGGTACAGAATATTCAGAAGTGGTTTGCCATTCCCTTGTGTTGGGGATGCCCTGAGACTGAACTGGAGAATAAAGGTCTTCAATCTGGATACAAACAATACTTTGGAGGTAAAAGGATGGGTGAGGAAATTCAATTATTCTCCCTCTTTTAATGAACTCTTTAAAAAGACAGGTCTGTGTTTCCCACTTAAAGAACAGAGAAGCAGAGAGACAAGTCCAAGTTAGATGGGAAGGCAAAATTTTGGAACATTGCCCTATCTCAAAATCTTTTGGTATCACTCTGGAACAAAACCTGACCTACAAAAAAACATTATCTAAACATCGAACAGAAAGTTACCATACTTAGGAAACTGGCTGGGTCAGACTAGGGTGCATTCCCACAAACAATAAGAACAATAAGAAGAGTTTTGTCTTTTGCTACTCCACAGCAGAATATACTAGTTGTCATATGTGGAAATACATGGACCAGGGCTCCTAAAATCCCATCTTCTCACACAAAGAGATCAAGTCAGAAAACAGTTTCCTTCTATGGTCTTCTTGTAAATACACTACAAAAGTGCCTTCTGTCACAGAAGATTCAAACATGATTTGAGCACTGCTAATATGAATTCTGCCCTAGCACCTCCTCTTCAAACTACACAGAGTGAGGCAACATGTCAAAGAAGCCTCCTTTCCTCTTTGATGCTGATCCTCAGTTTCCTCTTTTAGCAAGCTGTCACTGCGAGCATGTGTGCATGTATAAATTCATTCCGCTACTTCAAAGCAATTCTCCCACTTTTGACACATTCAGTACTCTACCGCTAGCAGCCATCCTTGTTTCTCCCACTGTCATTTTAATTACAGGTTTACATATTTAAGGTGCACTGATTAATTCTGGTGTACTACGTGGCTTTGAAGGCAGGATCAAATGGAGTGCTGAGAAATTACTCACACAGCCCCATCACCATCACCACCATCAAGGCTCAGAGTATAATAGCAAGAGGGAAAGCCTTGACAGCCAACCTAAAGGCCCAAACCTACTCAGAGGGATACAACATAAAATCCAGAAGGCATGCAGTTCAAGGCCTAATGTAGAGCACATTTAAGCAAGCTGGAAAAGAGTGCCAGTGATTTTAACTTCACTATAAAATAGTTCTGAAATACTACAGGTAGGATATTGTATAACATACAGAGTCCTTCACTCTTCCTTAAGGAGTGCTATCTGCTGGATCACCTTTCATTCTCTAATCACATTGGTATGCCAAGGAAAGGAGGGGGGACCCACTAATTCAGTCTTGCGGCAATAAAAAGAACTAAAAAAAATTAAAATGTTAAGAGGGCCCTTTAACCTTCAGATTTAACTTTTAGCCTCCTGCTTACCCGGCGGCATCAACAGCTCATCACATTTAACTAATTATAAAGAGAATGTGGAAATGAGAAAGTGGAAATCCCAGCATACAAATATTTAGGCACTCAATCGTAGCAGGGCACTAAGCCTTTTAAAGTAGCAGCAACATAAAATCTGATGCTGCAAATTAGACTTGGGCATAATGGCATGTCAAACGAAGATAAACAGCTCTGAGCAACACAAAGCTGCACTGGGGGTGGATTTATTGGCCTGTAAAGGGAAGCAATCCCTTTAAGATATGCCTCTTGTGATGCCCGTCCAGTAAGTAACAGAGGAGGAAGAGAACATGAAACTTGCTCCCACCCACCGCAGATGCTGAAGCAAAGGGGGATTCCCGAAAGGTCAGGAACTCACAAAACCCAAAGCAGGCGTCTCATATACTCCATCAGAATTACTTCAGGTGACCTGGCTTTCTTCCCAGGTGTTTTGGAAGCAGAATAACATGTGGTAGCTTCAGAATTCATAATCTCCTTTGCTACTTACTGATAATTTATTTTATTGGTCCCTTAAGAGTATGCAGGCATTTGTTACACCTGGTCCTATTGACAGAGAAGAAAGGAAGACAGCCTTAGGAATGCAGCACATTCAGAGTATAAAAAACAATATTTGTTGGACTGTAACTCTACTGACAATGCTAGCTGGAGTCAGTGGTAAAAAAAAAAAAGCAAGTTTTCCCAAGCTCGTAACTTTGCTCAGCATATTTATCGGTAAAAAAAAAAAGGATGCAGAAATAACAAAGGGAAACACTAATATATCTGACCAAGGTGACAATTAAAGATAACAAACATTTACTTCAGTTTGCTATTGCTAGCAACAGAAGTAAGCTATATGAAAATAAGTTATTTTGGTATACCTTCTTGGATTTTTTTCTTTTTTCATTCTTCTTCTTCTTTTTTTTGTAACCATTAAATAGGATTAAAGAACCAGGAGGCACCCATTTTGAAACCCCGACGATCAGCTGTTTTTGATCATCGGGAAGCTAAAAATCGGTTCCCAAAGCAGGGAACCAATCGTCGTGAAGCAGATTTTCCCCATTGAAACATCGTTTTGCGATCACAATTGCAAAATCCTCATTGTTAAGCGATTTCGTCGTCTACCGGGGTAATCCTCAAGCGGAGCACCACTGTATTTATTTATTCATTTATTCATTTATTTATTTGATTTATTGGAATAAAAACAATATAATAAAGTAAAAAAACAACAATAGTAATGTGGCACAAGATGGGGAAAAGAAAAAAAATTCAAGTGATGACAGGAGGGAAAGTCTGCCTAAAGAGCCAGGTCTTAGGTTTGCTCTTAAAAACACCCAGCAAGGGAGCCAGACAGATCTCTGGGGACAGACTGTTCCAAAGTCAAGGGGCCACTGCCGAGAAGGCCTGGTTTCTTGTTCTTTCTCTCTGAGCCTCCCTCGGCGTTAGGCCCCTCAGCTGCCCTTCCTGGCTAAAATGAGTGGTTCAGTTAGATCTAGGTGGGAGGATGTGTTCTGCCAGATATCGAAGTCATAAACAATTTAGGGTTTTATATGTCATCATTAACACTTTGAAATCAATGCGGAAGTGAATGGGCAGCCAATGCAAGGCAGCCAGAGTGGGGCAGATATGCTGATATTTTCTCGTCCCACTGAGAAGTCTGACCGCCGTATTCTGCACCATTTGAAGCTTCCGCATCACTCTCAAAGGCAGCCCCACGTAGAGCGCATGCATTACAGTAGTCTAATCTCGAGACTACAAGTGCATGGACCAGAGTGGTGAGCGCCCCAACATCAAGATACGACACAGCTGCGCAATCCGCCGCAGATGGAAATAGGCAGAGTGGACCACTGACGCCACCTGGGTTTCCATGGTGAGTGCCGGATCCAGATGGACAAATGTATGTATTTGAATTTATCAAAGAAAGAAAACAGGTAGCCAGCACAAAACTTAGTATTATCAGAACTAAAGGCTTTTTTCAACTATCCTATGTTCTCTGCCATTCTGCTACTGTGTGGTTCTAGAACCTTGTTGTCATCTTTTCAGCCAGTACTAAACCCACATCAATAATTGAATTTTGCAGGCTTGATGGCCATGAAGTGAAGAACATTTTATGATGGAGATAGAAAGCAAAAGGGAAGGACCCTCAATCATGCCCACTTATTTTACCGGAGAGGAAATAAAACCCTTCACCTTGATTGCAAAAACACAGCAAGGGGAGGGGGGGGGGGTGAACAGAAACAGAAAAATTCAAGATCCCTTACAGGATTTATTCCTGAACACAAGAACAAAAGCTGTTCCTCAACATCTGCTTCAGGATTTGAATGATAAAAATATCCCATGTAATCATAATGACACACTAAAATTTCAACATCTGTAAAATATCATAGCATCCCAAAGAACTGTGGTCCTAGTGTTCCCAATACGTACCAAAAGGCAGGGGAGATAGATAGAAATAAATCATTTTAATGCTTTTAAATATTTAAATCATCAAAAAATCTGATTTTTTTTAAATTTAAATTTTGATTTTAATCAAAGCCACCCTGCCAAAAGGAAAAGGAAATAGGAAAAAGCACTCCAAAATCCTTACACAAAGGATTTTATGAATAATGGAGGCTTTCTTCAAAAATAGTCCAGGTAAGGACAAAATACATTTGGAAAAGAAATAAAGAGTGAAGCACATTCTAAATTTCTGGCTTTCATACTACACTCCAGACAGTAGTCATGAGGCTCTTAACTAAATCTGACCTTCAGCCTTACCAACAACCATGATAAATCTGGTTTCTCCTCTAGTATGAAGAGATTCATAGGAACATATGCACTACTGCTGGGAAATTACATATGCATGTATGGGAACAGTGTGTAATATGTGGAGCTTCTAGTATTGTTGACCCTCTCACTCATTATTGGCCATGTTGGATCTGAGCTTGGGAACGTTCACATGCAAAGCTGGTTCTGCTATCACCAAGCTCCCAGCCCTTCTTAAATCATAAATTATTAAAATTCTTCCAAATATTTCTTTATTCTCTCAAAAGGTAAAGGTTCCCCTTGACATTTAGTCCAGTCGTGTCCGACTCTAAGGGGCAGTGCTCATCCCCGGTTCCAAGCCGTAGCGCCAGCGTCTGTCCGAAGACAGTTTCCGTGGTCATGTGGCTATACACAGAACACTGTTTACCTTCCCACCGAGGTGGTACCTATTTATCTACTCGCATTCCCATGCTTTCGAACTGCTAGGTTGGCAAGGAGCTGGGACAAAGCAACAGGAGCTCACTCCGTCGCGTGGATTCGATCTTACGACTGCTGGTCTTCTGACCCTGCAGCACACAAAGGCTTCTGCAGTTTAGCCCGCAGCGCCACCACATCCCTTATTCTCTCAACCTGAGAGTAAAAAAATCATCTCTGTATTTCAGCATAGATTCTGGGATACTATAGGGGGACACTACAATCCCCAAGAGAAGCTCCCAAATTTTCTCTTCACAACACTACCAACAACAAAAAAAACTATGGAAGCCATTTCCTTACAAGAAAAACATCTTAGTTCAGCTGAAGTTGGTCAGGCAGCTGTGAACCCATCCAAGCATCTCTGGGTTCTATTCAGAATTAGACAAATGCCTGGCCATTGAGTCGCCAGAGGTAGGTGCCAAGCAAGGAACATCATAGCCTAGGTGGTGGCTGGCCATAGGAAATGTCTAATATAACAGAAGATTTCAGCGTGTGTAGAATGTTACTACAGCACTCTGAACATTTATTGCCCAGCTGATAACTGGGGAAAAATGAGTATTGTTGGCATTTATCAAAGAAAAAAAGTCTCTTTATGAATAACTAGAATGTGGGGATTTAAAACATGGCTGGAACACTGAATCAGACTTGGAGGAGGAATGCCAAATGGTCCCTCTGCAATAATCTCAGAACACTGAACCCATTTGTGAACTGAAGTAATAGCCAGTGATTGATTTATATGTTGCTACTAGAAATGAAATTGGACATTAGGGAGAGGTGATAACTAGATGGAGAACGGTTCATTTGCATGACAGCTGCATGGGATGGTTAAGAAAGATTTGGAACAAGTTAGCTCAGATTGATGAATACACCCGAGGTAAATAATCCAGCAATACAAAATTAAACGTTCTATAGAAGCACAGAGTAGGTGGCTCCTTTATAGACCATCCTGTTTGGTGCAGGAAATCTAGTGCTAGAGCATCATCATGAACTGGATGTCCTGTTTTTATTTTTTATTTATTACAGCAATTTGTATACCACCCAATTTAGTACATAGCACTACTCAGGGTGACTGACAAGAATAACTAGTTACTGACCCTTCCCACTTCCCAGAAAAAATCCCCAATAACCCAAATCCGCCAAGATCCTGAAATACAAACACACTGACGGTTGACAGATGTACAAATGAATAGAGTTTTTAAGGCTTTCAGTGAAAAACAACCCAGTGCCTTCAACACACAATTGGATTTATTGACAATTGCTTCAACGTTAATAGCTTCATTCAAATATTCAACCAAAATCTACCTACCTGTAAGTTAAGCCAGTCTTCATGTCCTATAGTACCTCAGGACTCATAGGCTTAACTTTTGTGTCCTCACTTTATCTTCTTAGCCTAAACAAAAAAATCCCTTTACCTTT
Source organism: Pogona vitticeps (assembly GCF_051106095.1). Lineage (NCBI taxonomy): Eukaryota > Metazoa > Chordata > Lepidosauria > Squamata > Agamidae > Pogona > Pogona vitticeps. The sequence continues at coordinate 145,325,436 of NC_135784.1, read as the reverse complement.
TTTTTACATAGCATTTCTTCCAAATGCATTGTCATCTTCACTCTTTTCCCCTGAACATATTTATCTATATCTACTGATGACCGCTGAGTCGCACAGATCTCTACAGATGAGAGATTGATTGATTGACTGATTGATTTGATTTGATTTGATTTGTACCCCGCCCATCTGGTCTATAAGACCACTCTAGGAGGCTAGATATGATAGAGCAGAATGGCACACATTACTAACATAGCTTTAGCTCTTCTGGACAATTGGTTTTATTGACAATTACTTCAAACATTAACAGGTACATCCAAATATTCAATCACAACCTACCTTCCTATAACTTATATCCACTAGTTTGGAGGTACCACAGAATATGTCGCTCACATTCTGTTTGTAAATAATAACAACCTCAAAATGATTTGTACATCTGCTACTTTCAAGCTAAATATTGCTCATAGTCTACCTGTAAATTTGACCTCCTATTGTTTTTTTTTTAATTTTGTTTTCAGTGGCCAAAGTGTATTTGTACTTGTCTATGTGCAATTTCACATTGATAAATATAGCTCAGCTTTTCATTCTGTCAAGAAAGTGAAGAAGAATGCCAGAAAGCCTCTTCCATAGCTATATGTTCATCCCATCATACTTAAAACATTTCAGAATGGAGAGTGAGCATAACTTTTGTATTTTTTAAGTGGGTCTTCTGTAGAATTAATATGTTTGAAATGCATGTTCTTTTTAAGGAATAATCCTCATATGAAGCAACGTGGAAATGCTCACTATTAAAAAAAAGATTTTACAAGTTACCCATTTTCCTCTGCAGCACAGACAATATGAGTGAGGGAAAGGGTAGTCTTCTGTCTCCAAAATACAAAAACATATGAGGCCAACTCTCTCCCTTGTTTACAATGTGAGCCTTAAAATCACTTCTGATCTCGTTTGATTTTTCAAATAAGCAATAGAATTTTTTTCTGTGGTTAGAGGAAATGAATATCAAGTACTCACCATCAAGTGATGAGAACTCCATATTAAATCAAACCAAAACAAGTGAGTGCTCCAACACTAGAGACATTGAAGAAAAACTCAGATAATCACCTGGCAGATATGCTTTGATTGTATTCCTGCATTAAGCAGGGGGTTGGACTTGATGGCCTTGTAGGCTCCTCCCAACTTCACTTCTATATGATTCTATAAATGTATATCTAATCTAACACAATTTACTACAGGAAAGATTTCTCAAATTTGGAAAAGCTAAAGTAAATGGATAAAAGGGACATGGCAGCGCTGTGGGTTAAACCGCAGAAGCCTCTGTGCTGCAGGGTCAGAAGATCAGCAGTCGTAAGATCGAATCCACGTGACCGAATGAGCTCCCGTCGCTTGTCCCAGCTCCTGCCAACCTAGCAGTTCGAAAGCAAGTAAATGTGAGTAGATAAATAGGTACCACCTTGGTGGGAAGGTAACAACGTTCTGTGTCTAGTCACGCTGGCCACATGACCACGAAAACTGTCTTTGGACAAACGCTAGCTCTAACGCTAGGCTTGGAAACGGAGATGAGCACCGCCCCCTAGAGTTGGACACGACTGGACTAAATGTCAAGGGGAACCGTTGCGGTTACCTTAAAGCAAATGGATATATGCTCACACAATTTAAAAACTAGGCTGACTCCTCAAGCTGATGCCAGTTTGATCTGTTATGCTCTTTGCATTAGTGCAATCCAAAAACAATAAGAATAAAAATAGTGCTACATTTTTTATCATAAAGGTTATGTGAATACCCCTGGGAAGTTTTGCTCAGTTACTGCAGTAAAATTTGTTTCTCTAGGGCCCTGGGCAAAACACCAGGATGCCTCTGAAAATTCACTATTTTCAGTGAAAATAATAGTTTATAGAGGGGAAAATAAATTGATAGAAATAAGGACCACTGAGTCACACAAGTGAGAATGTAATTCAGATACCTTAGGTTCATTCTTTTTTTTCCCTTCTCCCCATCAGCCTGGTCTTCCAGTCAGAACAGATGCAAATAAAAACATAGCTGTCACTTCCGTGAAAGAGATATGTTGGGGCTGGCTACTACACCTTTCAGCAATGAACATTAGGGGAATCGAGGTGCCTTCATGTATTCATAGCAATGACATTAACAGGATGGGTATAATGATTACCTTCCTCCACACCTTGTTTTAATAACTTTTATTTATTTATTTATTTATTTATTTATTTATTTATTTATTTATTTATTTATTTATTTATTTATTTATTTATTTGTTTGTTTGTTTGTTTGTTTGTTTGTTTGTTTGTTTGTTTGTTTGTTTGTTTATTTATTTATTTATTTATTTATTTATTTATTTATTTATTTATTTATTTATTTATTTATTTATTTATTGGACTTATATACCGCCCCATAGCGCTACAAGCACTCTCAATTTCAATTATACAGGCTATTCATTCCTCTATATTAAAATATCTTCAAAAAACCTTCATCTTTAAAACACTCGTTATCAGGGCAATGTACAAACATAATTTGCATTTCAGAGAGGCATTTAAGGATATCCTCCCTTTATAATTGTGGGTCATTTAATTTTATTTTTATAGTTATCTTTGATCTTGTTGCCACCACCTTGATTTTTAGATCTGTTGCTTTGTCATATATATATATGGCAACAGTTACTCCTGACAATCTTGAGTCAAAGAAAGGCTCGCACTGAGAGAGGCTGTACAGCCGATTTTTGGATCCCAAACCAATTTGCTTAATAACTCTAAGCAGTGTCGAAGTATCCAAAGGGGTTCAAATGCTCTCGACAAGTCTCATAAACTTTTTCCTAAACAGCTGTGCTCATAGAACAAATCAGTTATAGCAACTCATATCTGGCAAGCTAACAGATTAAGAGAGCCAGATTTAAAAAACAAAACTGTAGTTGATTTTAAATTCTTATTCAAAAGGTATGTAATTCTTCAAAAACATTTCCCAAGCCTTTCGAAGAGAAAAGTAGATTATGAAACAAAAAAGGAGTCCCACAGCAGTATCAAGGTAGAGCAAGAGAGGAGAAAATGCAGAAAATTAATTTCCCAGCCTGGGTTCTCTGCCTTCTGGGAGCTATTGTCCAAAAAATAATTTTTTCCACACTCTGGGAGAAAACACTCAAAGCTCTCCCTCCAAGTAAGAAGCTATCTTGTCCTACTCTCAGTCAGGGAACGTTTGGCACACTCTTAATTTGGATTTTATTTTTATAGTGTGGTCCATCTTCAGTTTCCCCCTCCCTGTCTCATTCTACAAACCTCATGGTTCTTGTTTTGTTCTGTTTTGTTTTATGCTGTTTGTATGCCCCCCTTTCTCCCTACAGGGGACTCAAAGCAGATCACAATCAACAAAAGCTATTTGATAACTACCGTTAAAAACACCATAACAGACCACTCTAAGAAACCATTAAATATCTAATCATCTTTAAACCAAAATAAAAACAATGTTTAAAATACCTTAGCATCTCTGAATTCAATAAAAAGAACATTCCCCAAAATGCAACTTATTGCTTAAAAGCCTGCCTAGAAAAGATTGTCCCAGTTAAGGGGCCAAGGCAAACTAAAGAGACGACACTCTTCTTGTCCATTATCCAGCATGTCATTCACCAGTGAAACTCCGGCGGCTTTTGCATCAGATCCAGCCTGAAAGCCAGGCTGTAAAAGATCTATATCACAATTTTTAAAATGACTTCTAATCTGTGTTTGATTAAATTTACCTTGGATTTTGTGCCACGCTCATTAGAATGCTAACCCTTGCTATTTCAATAGCCTGAACCTCGCAGAGTACTAAAGAGATGAAGTAATCCTATGACTTCACTACATATTTCATGTATAATTGTAGTGATGAATCTGGTTCATACCCAGTTTTAGGAGTCTACTAAAATCTTGACAGATGTAAGAGAGATATCTCAGAAAAATCAAGAAACATCTTGGTCTTCAGAAATGGGCTATCAAAATTGATCTCTCGCCCCAAAGGGAGTGAGAGCCAAAGGGAGTTCAAAAACTTTGAAATCCAAAGAGAGTTTGAAAGATACTTTTCTCTTTATTCTAACAGAGTTGCTGCTGATTCCACCACCAATACAGTGGACCCTTGACTTACAGACGGCTTGACTTACAGACTTTTTGAGTTACAGACTTCTCTGGCCGCAAAATTTAGGTTTGACTTGCAGACTGAGATTTGACTTACAGACCAGAAAAAAACCAAAATGGAACAAAAACCGCCTGTTACGGGATTAATCGGTTTTCAGTGCACTGTAGGTCAATGGAGACTTGACTTACAGACTTTTTGACTTGAGAACCGCCTTCCAATACGGATTAAGTTCTCAAGTCAAGACCCCACTGTAGATGACCAGTCCTCATCTCAGAACAGAAGACTTGAGTGTATATTCTGCCAAATGCATAGGCAAAAGCTGCATCCCACACACATACCTCATTGTGAAGACAAGCTTTCCCTTCAGGCAAGCTTTGAGTGACTGGTTGCCTAAGTGGGGTTTTAAATGGATTGTTGTACCTTACTGCTTTGAATGTGTTTTGCTGTTGCTTATGTTTCTTTCATATGGCATTTGTTTCATCCTTTTATATGTGTATATTCACCACTGTTAGCATTAAATACTGTCTTTTAATGATGTAAGCTGCCTTGGGTTCTTTTTAAAGAGAAACGTGGGATAAAATTTTTTCTAACAAATAATAAACAAATAAATTGTAGCTTAACCTTTCAAGCCACAGTTTGATCTGGTTGCTAAATATATATGAAGCGAATGTGCCAATCAAGCAAAAGTGGAACACCAAAGCTGGTGCAGGAGAAAAGAGGCCTGGCATGTGTAGATCTGTGGTTTGTTTTCAGCTTCATAAATACATTACATCTGAAATGGTGTGCTCAGCAGCAAAAAAAGGTCTACAAAAGGGCTGGCTCCCGAATCAATGTTTTATGTGGAAAAACAACTAAGATATATTGGAAGGATTTACAGGATACAGAAAGACAAGAACAGAGGTGAGCATGAGATGCCCAGCAGCTGTAATGTGAAATATATTTTTTCATAAATTTGTACACAGGTAAGGTGGCTGTTTCACCAAAGAACACACAAATTAGGTTTTGAATTATGTATGGGAGAGACCAGATGTCTTATAGTACCTTTGAAGCTAACTAGTTTTTATTTTCCATAAGCTTTCACATGTCCAGATGACCAATCTGGCAGAGTACCAGTCCCTGAAGAAGTGTGTTTGGTTAGTTGGTTTTAAAGGTGCTGTAAGATCTCTGGTTTCTCATGTGTTATAATGGGATAACATAGCCACTGGCTAGATAAGTTACACATGGAGCCAAATGAACTGTATTTCCTCACCGAAGAAATGTGCCACTTTAATTTGTAATTTCAAGATGATATTTAACCTAGCACAACTGCAGGACATCTACCAAAGCACTCACTGAATAAAACCTCACCTAGGGAACAAATAGACCATGCTTGCTTGGGTTTCTTCAAGGAAGAAATCAAAGCATAAATTAATGCAATCTTAAGCACACCATATATTTGGGCTTTCTTTCTTTACCACCCCTTTAGTGCACACACTGTGCGGTTTAAAACTTATAATTTACAAGTCTCAGAGACCCCTCATGACAATACATATAACAATATGGCAACTAAATAAAAAGAGAAAAGAGAAAACAAGAAAATAAAAATAAAAATAAAATATTAATATTAACAGTATCCAGAAGACTCAATTGTTAAAAACAGTTTTGTTTTTAACATTCATGAACGTAAGGAGGGATGGCGCCTGCCACATCTTCACTGGTAACCTGTTCCAGATAATAGGGGCCACCACCAAGGAAGTCCAATTCCTTGTCTTTGCTTTTCTGGTGTCCCTCCAAGTGGCCACATTTAGCATCATGGATAGAGAAGAGCAAGTAAAACGGGCCTTGCAAACGGAAATCAACCAAATGCAATGGCCAATCTCTAAAACCCGAACTGCAGAGACATACTTCTCTAAGTGATGAGAACTTTTCACAAAGGGATTATGAAAAAGAATGCACAAACAGCTGGGCAGTTATAATAAGAGGAATGAAATAAGTACCACCTGCCTCTGTCTGGGTCACTCCAGTCATCTCCATCAAAGCCTTTTCTGAGCACTTTTTTTTCCACAGGTCAACTTGGAGAACAGCCTGTATACATGCTGCAAGCATATGAATATTTCAGATCATAAGAAGCTCTGGCACTGAATTAGCAAGGGCTCACATTCAGTGCCTCCCAACAAACTGAAGAGGAATGTGCTTTTCTTCTCAAAGTGTTCTCTCCTTTCATTTCATTCTCCAAACTGCAGAGTTCTTTCTGCCATGACAGCAAAGAATTTTTTTTTAAAAAAATGTTCCTTTGTATATGAAGTGTGAGCAAATAAACATAGCTATTCACCAAAATATAGGCTAGCCCTCTGAAACATGTTTGTAGGCAGAAAAGCAAATTTTACCATCTTTCCAGACATTATACAACAGTGCCCGATAATATAACATTCATCATGCGGCTCCGTTTTTATGTTTTTGATGCTTTTCATTGTAATTGCATCGTATTTCCGTCCCCACTGTATTTTATACTATTTTGTTTTGTGGTTCTTAATGTATTGATGTTGTTTTATTTTTTTATTTTGTTGTTCTGTCTAGTTTTGTAGGGACGTGGTGGCACTAAGGGTTAAACTGCAGAATGCTCTGTGCTGCAAGGTCAGAAGACCAGCAGTTGTGAGATTGAATCCACGCGACGGAGTGAGCTCCCATCGCTTGTCCCAGCTCCCGCCAACCTAGCAGTTCGAAAGCATACAAATGTAAGTAGATAAATAGGTACCCCACGGTGGGAAGGTAACGGCGTTCTGTGACTAGTCGCGCTGACCACGTGACCACGGAAACCGTCTTCAGACAAACACTGGCTCTATGACTTGGAGACAGGGATGAGCACCGTGCCCTAGAATAGGACATGACTGGACTAAATGTCAAGGGGAACCTTTACCTTTACCTAGTTTTGTAAACCACCCAGAGTGGCCTTAGATGCTAAATGGGTGGTGTGTGTGTGTGTGTGTGTGTGTGTGTGTGTGTGTGTGTGTGTGTGTGTGTGTGTGTGTGTGTGTGTGTGTGTGTGTAAACATACAGTAGATGACTTATCAAGTGGCTACTTGTGCACCTCATTAAGTTACCACATGTGCATAGTCCATTGTTGACCAGTGTTATTTTTAGCAGAAAGAGGAACCCAAGTATTATGAAACTTGTAGAAACAAAATGGCAACAGCTTTTGCCAAACACTTCACATCATGTCACCTTTTGCTGTAGAGGAAATCCATACCCCAGTTCTAAACATGAGTAAAGATGAGCAGCACAGCTCCAAGGCTGGGGAAGGCTGCATACTAAGCGTTATTATTTTACTAAATTCAACTATCTCATGTTAAGAAGAGAAAGAATATCATTTGTCCAGCTGTGCAGATCATATGATATTTAACAGGAGCCTTTATAGGATATGCTCACAAACATTATATTCCACTATTCACTACATAGCAAGGAACACACACAAAAAAACAACACAGATGTCCCCTATTTTCATGATTATTGTCCTTGATAACTCAGTGACTATAACAAAAGCTCTTTCAAGAACAGAGGAATTAAATATACATCACCATAACCTTATTTTTTTGTCCTACTGACATTGACCAGAACAGAATCAAACCCACATTAATATTCAGCTTTTATTTCTGTGGAGCTCTGCACTTTGGCAATAAGCACCCTGTTAACTCACTCTTATCACAGTTTATGTACAATTACCAGGCAGGAATTACTGCCTGAGGCAATATATCGACCTATAGCAGGATCCATTTCTCTCTCTGATGAAAGCAAATGGGCTTGCCCTAAACATTTTCAGAGGTCTAAGATCAACCCATAACTCACACATCTGCCCTGCAGCAAAATGGCAGTATCTGTATCCTCAGGAGAAAACAGAGTACCTGTTTTCAAAGCCTTTTGCATCTAAGATAATGGGTTGGGGGGGGTTATTTTAAATTTTAAGGAAGAATATTATTTGAAGTTATAGCTTGTTACAACTCCTACTTGTTATCTTATGCACCAGCACAACACCTTCCAGATATCCTAGACTGCAACTCCCATATTGTAAAGATAAATCTTTAACACAGTAGTTTTAAATCCAATATTAACTAAATTCCTGTTGTTTAGTATAGTAAAATTGCAGCTAGAGTAGGTCCATTGGGATAACTGGAATGTACAGAGGAGTTGACTCATCAAATCTCCTCCAGTTGAGTAGCTGTAGTCTAGTTGCAGCTTACTATGCTAAACAACAAGATCTGAGCCACTGCGTTATTATGTATTAAATATTACTCAGAAGCACAGATAGTTCCCCCCCTCCTCCAATCCAACTCACCTAAAGTAGCTCTTTATTATACATCCCTGCTGTTTAATTAAGGATCAGGACATTTTAATATATTCTTCAAGAGACATTAAATCCTCCCTACAGAATGCTTTGAGGGGAAAACAGGAAGACATTCAAGAACAAAGATTTATTGTCCTGCAGCAACTATGCAAATAGGTTTCCTGCTAACAAGCCAATTCAAAGTAACAGCACGAGACACTCTTAGGAGGGTTGATACTAACGAAGAACTTTTTCAGGAGGATTTTCTGGCGATAAGTTAAATTTACTCTGATGTGCTTGACAAATTCACTCTGAAACGTGCTACTACAAAAGCAAATTATCTAATGAGGTTGGGCAATTTCAGACAGCAGGGAGGCCAGAAGAGCTTCCTGGTCAAGTGGATTTTTCACCCTTAACCATTTCTCACTTGAGAAGACACCGAAATACAACATTAATAACCACCAATGGGCTGAGGGCGAAAGAACCACTTTGCTCAAAATAAACATTATCTTTTATACCAGAAATGGGGAAACTTTGTTTTATGGATTACTGGGGATACTTTATTTTAGGTACCACTGGGATCTTCTCAGCATGAGGGGCTAGCACAGAACTGTTTGTCATAATAAGAGTATGATTAAAACATAGGCTCCAGTGGATGAAGAGCCCATACCAAAAGCTGGGAACAGTTCTACTTCTGCTGCTGCTGCCATCCCAACCTGAGCAACACCTAGTCTCATCTGATTTTGGAAGCTAAGCAAGATCAGGCCTAGTCAGTACCTGAAGGAGAGCCATTACCAGTCACAGTTGACAATACCAAGCTGGATGGACCTGGGCTCTGACTTAGAAAAAGGCAGCTTCCTATGGTTCTGTAACACTTCTTCCTTGCCTTCCTTAGGAACCCAATTTTATCACTCTTTGAAAATACCACAGAAACATGGCAATAAGGTTTGTTCATCAGGGAATTAGAAAATTTGTGTCTGGTTGTAGACTATTTCAGCTCCTAAGACAGGAATAGTACCTTCAGTTACACAAAACAATGAATAAATCATCAGTAAAGGTCTTCCAGAACCATTTTTGGTGAGTGGGTCCTCCTTCAGCTTGATTATTATTAGAACCCTAAATGGCTTAGGAGCACCACCTCCACCACTTCCTCTCAGTAACACAGCAGATGATGAATAGCAGATGATGAATAGAGGCAGGGCCTTCTCAAAGGCTGCACCAACACCATGGAACTCCTTTCTCATGAAGTACTGCTGGCTCTCTGCATGAATCACATTTGCCAGTTGTTGAGGACACATTTACCCTAAGAGACCTCTGCCTGCTATGTTTTATTTATAGGTGGGATGGATAGTGTATCACCTTCTAGATGGTGCTAGGCTGTGTCATATATTTTTTTAAATTGTGTCCAAAAAATGGTAATCACAATCCACATAAATTCATTTCAAGCTAACCTCAGGCCTTGGTATGGGGTAGACATTGATTTGATTGCCTTTGTGGACGACGTATGTCGGGAACCTGATAACTAAATAAATAAATAATTTAATAAATAAATTACATTAAATAAATAAATAAACTCAAAGACATCACCGAAGGACATTCAAATATACTTGGGGTGGGAAAGGACAGGCTGAAATCCTACTTGTATTTGTCTGGGGCTTCTGTGCTTTGCCACAGCTAATTGCAGCTAACTGTTATGCTGTTGGGATGCATCTCAGTTGTGCAATTGGGAATATAACCAAACACATAACCAAGAAACATCTTAATACCTTGACATTTAGGCTCAATAAGCCAAGGCAAGCTACACAAACCTTACACAAACACCAATGGGATTCTAGCCATGAAGTTATTGATGTATTTTGTCCATCTATTCACATATAATTTTTTACTTTTTATCCCACCTTTCCAATAAAAAAAAAATCACCATTCAACATCATTTAAAAGTACCTTCATTTGCTATTTAATAGATTACAAGGAAAGAAAGAACACAACAGACCTTTAATAGCAAGAACAGCCATGGAAGTCAATGACATGGGCAATTAACTTCCTAAAATCATTTTACCAAAAGGAAGAAATATCAACAAGACAGCTAATTTGATCTGCTTTACTGCAGAAATCTGCTTTGGTTTCAATAAGCTAAACAAAAGACATCGTTTTAGGCCTGACTCTACTTGAAGGACAACCAATTTCATGTCTCTGTTTGCACTAGCCAGCAGGAAGCACAAAGTCTCTCTGTTTTCTGTATGCACCAAGCCATTGTGTTGGGAATACAAAGCAGAACATATCCTTTCTTTTTTTTCTTTTGCTTCTTTTTTGGCATCTACTAGTAATACCAACTCACCTACAGAGTTGTGCCTGTCTTTGCCTACCTACCCATTACAAAGAATTATGGGATGTCTGACATAATGTTATGTTTTCCAAAGAGGCCATTAGCAGGCACTTGTTGAAAACAACAACAGTGTATGGAATAAGAAACAGGTACATTTACTGGACAAGGATTCTCTTCAGAATCTCTCTTGCTGGATATGGAAAAGTTTTTATCTGTTCTTTCCCAGTTTGGCACTTTTTCTTTTCTCTTTCTGTCTGATACTGCCTAGCATCACCTAAGCAGCTCCTTTCTCTTTCAACCAACTTTGACTTTTGAGTGACTTCCATAACATTTCCTGCATTCAAAGTACTTTTGGGGGATGGGGGGATTAACACTCAGGACCTGCAATACAGCCTCATGTCTGACTAGCACGTTCTCAATGGGTTAAGCTTGTCCACTGAGCATGACTAGAGTAAATACATATGTTACCTGCATATAAACTTCCAAGTTATACTCTTGCTCACCTTCTAACATGTCATATGATACATGCCAGAAATGCTCTACAGCCTTTCACCTAGGATAAACAGGATAGCTTCTGCAGAAAACAACAGATGGACTTACAACTGATACAACAAATTGAAATATCTGGAAACCAGAAAGAAACACTTCCCCAGCAACGTTCCCTCTAATTGTCATCACCACTGTGTGGGAGCCTCACCTATTTGCCCATGGAGGGCAGGGTTTCATCCAAAACCCAGAGGTAAACAGGCATTGACTTCAAATGTTAGTTCGCTGCATGATGGAGCTCTATTACCCCCCCCCCATGGGTGCACACCTTAGAGGGAATGTTGTTCCCAAGACATTCTGTAACTACTTTTCGATTCTCATTCTTGAGCAAAGGAACTTCAAAGGGCGCCTGTAATGTGAAACTACTGAATTACAACACATCAAGAGAGTCAATTCTATGACCTGTGAGTTGTTTCAAAATAAAATGTTAATCTCGAATTTTTATTGTGCTGTACGTTATTGGCTAAGTAACTGCAAAATACACTGACAGCTCAGCTAGCTCTTTTGTACAATTTTGTGAACAGGCACTATTAATGATGTTCATAACCCTATGCATTCATTATTCTTAGCACAGATCAAATGGGCCGAGAGGCCATGCATTTAATTATCATGAAATCATAAGATTACTCCAGGCTCCTTCTCTGCTGATAGATTAATTTCTCCAGGGAACCATTTCTGTCTGTTGGCCCTTCGTGGCTTAGAACCCTGGTTTTTCAAAGTGAGACATTTTTGTGTTAAGGAATGTGTTTTTCATTTTTAGGGATACAGTGGAGGACTAGTATGAGATATTTTAGGGGCAACGCTTAAGTTCAATGCCAATCACATTGAAAACTGACACAGTTCCAAATGAAAATATTAATACTACTACATCAGGTACCTCTAATGGTAATAAATGTAGAAGATACCTTCCGCTGTTGTTGTCATGTGCCGTCAAATCACCTCCAACTTACGGTGACCCTATGAATGAGCGCTCTCCAAAATGTCCTGTCCTTAGCCGCCCTGCTCAGCTCTTCTAGACTCTAGCCTGTGCCCCATTTTAGGGAGTCAATCCATCTCATACTTGGCCTTCCTCTTTTCCTGTTGCCTTTCACCTTCCCCAGCATTACCGTCTTTTCTAGAGAACCCTGCCTTCTCATGATGTGCCCAACGTAGGACAGCTTCAGTTTCAACATTTTTGCCTCCAGAGAGAGTTCAGGCTTGATTTGATCTGGGACCCATTTCTTTGTCTTTCTGGGAGTTCAGGATATCCACAAAGCTGTCCTCCAGCCCCACATTCCTGCCCACTTTCTTAACTCTCCAGCTGCTAGATGATAAGATACATGCACTGACCAAGAAAACAAAATAACGTGCTCAAAATCGCAACAGCATACATAGAGAGGTCTGAAATGGCTTAACTCCTTCTCTTAATAATCACCACTGAAATCCTTCTTGAGTTTTAACAGTATGGAATCAACAGGTTAACTACCTGTAATTGTAGTTCTTTGAGTGGACCTCTGAGACTCACTCTATGGGTAATCTGCACGTGTGCTGAGCCTCATCAGAATATTCTAGAGCTTCTGGGACAGCAAAGGAAAATACATTAGCATAGACCCCTCCTCCCTGGTATATGTACCTTGGCGCCAAGGCTCTCCCTTCAGTTAGGTCAACCGCCACATAAAGAAAAGGGTGTGAGAGCGAAGAGGCCAGATAGGGAGTGTGAATCACAGAGGTCCACTCAAAGAACTACAATTACAGGTAGGTAACCTGTCATTCTTCTTCGTGGCCTCTGTGAATCATACTATGGGTGACTAAAAAGCTACCGTACCGAGAGGAGGGTGTCACGCCAAAGTAGATGATAACACAGCATGCCCAAAAGCAGCATCAGATTATTGCCGAATGTCCAATGTGTAGTGAATGATAAACGTGGACAGCTGTGACCATGTGGCAAAGGCGCAGATGTCTGGTATGGGGACACCCCGAAGAAACGCCGTAGATGTCGCCAATGCCCAAGAATGAGGACGGATACTCTGTGGTGCTGGAACTCGAGCAAGCTGCTAAGCAAGCTGGATGATAGACGCAACCAAGTTATTCTCTGTGAGGTAACTTGAAGACCATTGGCAGGAAGTTGGTAGCTGACAAAAAGTCTAGCTGAGCATCTGAAGGATTGAGTGCGGCCTATGTAAAAGCTAAAGTCTGTCTTACATCCAGAGCATGGAGGATCCTTTGTTGATGAGTAGAAGGAGACAGAAAATAGAAGAACCAAAGGTTGGGATAGGTGGAACTGGGTGACAACCTTGGGTAGAAAAGAAATACAGTGGTGCCTCGCTTAACGATGTTAATTCGTTCCAGCGAAATAGGTGTCACCGATTGCGCTGAGGGAGTTGCTGGTATATAGAGTGGACTCCGAATGCCTGGCAGCTGTCCTCCTTTTCTGAGCCTTCTCAAGAATGTCATCAGTGTCAGCATTGAAGAGACCAACTCCATCGAATGCGAGATCTTTAATGTGCACACAAGCGTCCTCAGGTAGAGCCGGGGTTCTAGGTCAAGAGAAACATCAAAGCGCTACAGAGGTAGCAATTGATTTAGGTGCGACATTAACTGTGTGTCTAGTGGATAGCATCTGTTGTTTCGCCACTAAAAGACCCTCTTGTTGAAAAGTTTGTGCTAAGACCCCTCTATCTTCAGGGAGAGCATCAATAAAGGTAGAACAGGTCCAGAGAAAACGTTGGTATGCACCCTTAGCTCCCTGATAGTTAGCAACTCTCATGGTGAAGGCAGCAGAAGACTATAGCCATCTGCCCATGGAGTCAATGCACCTGCTGTCTTTATTAGGTGGTATTAATATTTGTCTGCACCGAGAGCGAGATTCTGAAGCTTTGACGAATATGGAATTGGGAGCTGGTTGTTTCCGTAAAAAGACTGCCCAGGTCATTTACTCCACTGGTTCTTAACCTTGGGTTACTCAGGAGTTTTGGACTGCAACTCCCAGAAGCCTTCACCACCAACTGTGCTGACTGGGGTTTCTGGGAGTTGCAGTTCAAAAGCATCTGAGTAACAAAGGTTAAGGACCACTGATTTACTCAATAAAGGTTGTCTACGCGTTTTGACACTGAATGAGATGATGCTGTTTTCAGTCCAAGAATGTCTAGCTGTGCTCAGGAAAGCATGGAGATATGGACTGGTGTGATAGTACAGTGGTGCCTCGCTTAACGGGCGCCCCGTTTAACGACGAATTCGCATAGCGTTGTGGATTTTGCAATCGCAAAAGCGATCGCATTGCGATGTTCCCTATGGGGAAAAATCGCTTTGCAATTTTTCCCCATACGCCCCATTTTCCCCCAGCTGACCGGCGGGCGCTTGGGAAGGAGCGCGGGGGAGCCCTACCCCACCCTCCTTCCGAAGCAACCGCCGGTCAGCTGGCCGAAAAAGCAGGTGGTCGCTTGGGGAGGAGTGCAGGGGAGGGCTCCCCCGCACTCCTTCTGAAGCAACCGCCGGTCGGCTGGGCGAAAATGCAGGCGGGCAACTGGGAAGGAGCACGGGGGAGGGCTCCGCCGTGCTCCTTCCCAAGCGACCGCTGGTCAGCTGGGCGAAAATGCCAGCAGGGGCTTTGGGAGGACCACCTGCGGTCCTCCCAAAGGCCCCATTTTCGCACAGCTGATTGGCGGTTCCAAAATGGCCGCCAGCCTCCCGCAGCGTTTTCGCGCTGATTCCTCGCCTACCAAGGCGGCGAAAATGGTGGCCCTATGGAGGATTCCTGTTTAGCGGTGAGTTTACCCCCCATAGGAACGCATTAAACATGCTATAATGCATTCCTATGGGTTTTTTTGCCCCGCATAGCGAGGAATCCGGATAGCGACATTTTTCCTGGAACGGATTAACGTCGCTATGCGGGGCACCACTGTATCTTTAGAGATGGGATCATAAAGATGACCTGCTGCTCCAGTAGTGGGTCTATGGATTTGTAGGTCAAGAGATTTGGCCATACAAATCATTAATTGAGCATAGGTTTGAAAATCTGCTGGTGATGGAGGGTCTGTGTCTGCCAGGTCAGAAACTGGTGATGTTAAAAGTCCTAATGGTGTTTGAGGCCTGGAATCCTGATCAGATGGGTCAGCATCATGCCTTGAGTCAATCAACTGTCGACGTTGAGCAGCTGGTCCTCAAAATATTGGTGCTGACGCCGAGTTGATGTTGAAGGGGCATCGGTGGACAGCGTTCAATATCAAGGGTTGTCAATCAGTGCAAAGGTGCATTCACATACAGGGGTCGGTAGCGATGGTCTTTGACTGCTGCCGACATGGAAGGTGCGTTCATGTACAGTATTCAACATAGAGGATTGTAAATATCAAAAAGGATCTGTATCAAGGTGTGTTGAAATGGAGGTTGCTGTCGGTGTGGAGAGAGCTGTTGAGGTGGTAAAGGCGTCAATGGACCCCACTGTATTATGTTGGAATAGACAGACGCCGGTGACGCTAAGCGGGATGAGTGCTCATGGTCCTCGTAATGGAAAGGAAAATAGTAACTTGCCAGTGCTGCAACGTGCCCAGAGCCGAGGAGTATTGATCAGCTTAGTTGGGTCTCTTAGGTGCCAGCAGATAAGATGTGCCAGGTAGTCCTGGGCGATCATGGTAATAAGATTGCTTTGACACTGAAGGCTCCCTAGCAGAGACATCCTGCAGGGGCAGCGCCACCGGACCAGGAAGAGCGACTGGCTGATAGTGTTTGGTGGGCTTCTCTGTTAGGCACCGATCAGGGCAAACGGCACCCCGATGATGGTGCTGAGCTTGATCTCTTTCTGCATGAGAAGGCAAGTGGGCGCTCATATAGGCTTGGTACCTTCGTTGATGTGCTGGAGGCCGAGGTGGTAGGCCTACAGGGGCAGAGTAAGGCACAGTTTCTGGTTGCGTTTAGCGCCATGGATGTCTGGCAAGACAAATTGTAAAGACTCACTCGAAGAGCCCAAGGATTGTCGCGGGCTATCAAGGGAAGCCGTGAGTCGATCAACACGCTGTTCCCATTCGGGAGACTGCAACGGTGAGGTTGATGAGGTTCGGCCTTAAGGCTGGAACGTATCTTTTGAAAATAATGATAATAATAATGAAGTTCAATAACTTTCCTTCTTTTGTTTTCAGATTTCTCACAGAAGCAACGATCACAGCTCTCAACACAGCGATTGAAAGAAACTGAAGGGAGAGCCTTGCCGCCAAAGTACATATACCGGGGGGAGGGGTCTATGCTAATGTATTGTCTTTTGCTACTGCAGAAGCTCTAGACCAGGCTTGTCCAACCTGTGGCCTGAGGGCCGCATGCAGCCCAGGTTGGCTTGTAATGCAGCCCAGTGCAATTTTTTATTTTTAAAGAAATTCCAAAATTTCAAGTTACACTGCCGGCGCTTGCAGCCGGAATGTGGCCAGGGCATGTCACAATGGTAGGGGGGGAGAGAGGGAAGGAAGAAGTGGGAGGGGAGGGGAGGGGAGGGGAGGGGAGAGGAGAGGGGGTCTGTGTGACTGCATTGCACCATCCCCATCAATAGGTGGATCCCCTCCTGGCCCCATAAAGCCACCGGAGTCGAAGCTAGCAACCTCTGCTGTCTGAGATCACAGCTGCTGGTAAGCGCACTTGGAGCGGGGCTGCGGAGGATGGCTAGGGCTGCCCCCCCATGCGGCCCAAACCAAATTTATGTGTGGCCCAAACCAAATTTTCATCTTCTAGTGTGGCCCAGGGAAGGTGAAAGGTTGGACACCCCTGCTCTAGAATATTCCAACAAGGCTCCGTGCATGCGCGGATTACCCATAGTATGATTCACAGAGGCCACAAAGAAGAACTATGTTTTTCACAAATGTCAGCAATATGAATTTGAGATGTGGTTTAAGTAAAATACTTTTATTGACATTTGTGTGTGTGTGTCAAGAACAATTTAGAAATAGCTAAGGGATAAAGCTTAACCTCTGAATTGGGTTGCAGCCAGAACATAAAGTCACTGCAGCAACAAGCTCATAAGAAAAAAGCACTGAGAAGTAATAATGTCAAAATAACCTTTCCAAAGAGGTGGCTGGGGAACTAATACATTTGTAACAATCCACGGTCTTAATGTAAAATAGAAATAGCTACTGTGCACTCTTAAAGAGAGGGTTTTTAAAGGCATCACTTGTTTAAGGCCTTTTTGCTCCTTTCGCACATTGGCATTAACAGAGCTTTCAAAAGCAAAATACTCCAGGGTGAAATGCTTTGACCTACGTGAGGAATTTTGTACTTTTCAGGCACGTGCATTAAGCACACAAGACAGTAGACGGCTAATGTGAGATATTCTTTTTATTTAAATTATTCATTATTTATTTTCCATTGGGTCAGGGAAGATCATAGGGAAAGGGATTTGGAATAAATTAGTGGGGTAAATAAAAATTACAAAATGTGGTAGAGAACTATTTGTTTGTTTGTTTGTTTGTTTACAAGATTTTTGTAAATAAGCACTTTGATTCCTGCTTTCCCCCTCCACTTTCTTGCAAGGAAAGTGCTTACCCTCTCCCCTTTCTTCGCAAAAACTGGAGGGGAAAGCTAAAACAAATCTGTTGTGATAGAGCTCCTTGTAGACCAATACGCACCTTTTCTGTGTGATATTGCTGTATAAGCCACAGGAGTCTCCTATCAATGTTTGTTTTAACCAGTTTACACCATAGTCGATCTCTATCAGGTCAAAGGTTGATGAAAAATTGATAAAGGCGGCATAAAAATATTTGGAAGGTGGTCTGGTGTATTTGCTTATTACATGATGTAGGACAAAGGCTTCATCTATTGTACTCCTGCCTTTCCTGAAGCCTGCCTGTTCTTCAAAGATGATCGAGTGTTTGCTGTCCCATCCTAGAAGCCTATTCAAAATATATCTAGCATAAAGCCTGGAGGTCATATTAAGAAGACGGATAGGTCTCGAGTTGCTGGGGTCTAGTGGGTCATCTTTCTTAAAAATTGGCACCACAATACTGTTTTGCCAGCCTGTAGGGAGAATTCCTGTGTTGTTAATATAGGTAAATAGACTAGCTAAAATAAGGGACCACCACACAATGTCAATAGCAAAGACCTTGGCAGGCATCATGTCTTGGCCAGAAGCCTTACCTTTTTGAAGATTTAGAATCAAGTCCCTGATTTCTATGGGGGAAACAGGTGGCCATTCAGGGAAATTAGTGGGAATCATGTGTATGGAGTTAGTACAGGTACAACCCCAAAAGATATTGTTAAAGTGGGAGACCCATACGTCTGGCCTAATGGAGTTGGCAATCTCAAAGGGTTTCTGTGAGAAGCTTCTTTCTAGCTGTTTCGAGAACTTGGGCTCATTACCTGGCCCAGAGATTTCCAATTATCAACGTAATAAGCTTTCTTTTCCCCTCTAAGAAAGGCTTTATACTCCCTCCGAAGACATTGCAGGAGAGTTGTGGCTTCATCAGTGCCAAAATATTTTGTCTGTCTTGTTGCTCTGCTCCACAATTTTTCCTTGGCCTTACATTCCCTATCCAACCAAGACTATTGAACTTCCAACGTTTTTACTGGGTGTGTGATGGTCAGATGTGGTTTGAGTGCAAGAATTATGTCCTGGTAGACTTTGCCAATGTTCTGAGTCCCAAGGAGAGCATGTTGCCGTAACCCTTGGTGTTTATTAGAGCTCAACATCTGCCTTATGTTAGCATTGTTTTTATAGCCCATTTAAGCCTTTTTTCGCTTGATATATGACCCAGCATTTTGTGATCTGTTAATACCCCTGCTTGATTTTGTCAGAGCCTTAAGGACACTCTGAGGGGAAAATGGTCACTTTCTGTCCTGTCATCAATTGTTAGAAAATCTACATATGGTAGCACAGAAGAGGATCCTACAATATAGGCACCCTTATCAGTTAAAAATGTGTAATAGCCATTTGAGATATCTAGGTAAGATCCATTTAGACATATAAGATAAAATTTATAAATCAACTGAAAGAGGAAGTGACCATACTTATTGATTAGCTTGTCATGGGAAGTTCGGGAGATGTTTTTATCTTCTCCAAGCTCCATGCCAAGGGCTTTTTCCATCATACAAAAGCTATTTCCCATTCTAGCATTACAATCACCACAAAGTATAAAAAGATGATCAAAATAATCAAAGAATAGTGTGTCTAAAAGGTCCTCCAATCTGTCTCGAGTGCCGTTTTTTGGTGGAAAGGCAAGCTATAAATGTAATAAACAAATCATAAATTAGGGTTACAGTAAGCCAGATATGACTAGATAGCACATAACATGACATGATATATTGCTTAGAGTAGATGCATTTTTGCAGAATCGACCAGAAAAACTACAAAAATTACCTTATATTTACCTTTATGGTACATATCCTATAATGTTTAAAACTGTAAAATATCTTCTATCTGTACAAACAAGAACAAACTGACCTGTTAATAGGGCCAACTTTGTAGCTAGAAATTTGAAACAATTTCCTCACACTGATGAGACGGACTAATGTTCCCTGTCAAAAGTCTACAGACTACAAAGCTTATGAACTGGTCAGCAAGCCTTGCTATTACACAACCGAACATGGTACTGCTAAAAACAAACGGATACCTTCAATTTATTAAATTAACTAATATGTTTCTAAAACAAAGCAACCCTATAGTGGATGCCCCTAGGGCCCACTGAGTATCCAAATCAAGTTTTGAGCATCTATATCTGTGGTCTTGGAACAACACCTCTAATAAAGAGAATATGTGTCTGTCTTACCTAAGAAAAAATAGAAAGAAATAAAGAAATAGACACCTGTAATAACAAAAGATATTTCTGGTGCATCTTCCATTGACACATTACAGCACAATGTACAATAAAATCACATTAAAATAATACAATTTATATACTTTTAAATAATGATAACATTTTAAGACACTTTAGAACCACCAGCAAAATTAAAATTTAAATGTCAGCCAAATAACGTTTATATGCCCCATCGACGCAAAATACACGAGCTCAGAGGGAAAGCACATTAAATTGATCAGCCGCCTCAAAAGGTGTACAGTACCTTGCCTCTGGGACGTTACCTATTGAGCCAGGTAATGTAAAGTGAGCTCCACCTCAGCTGAAAGTTAATGCCCACCTGACAAAACTAAAGAAGTACCGTAGGAATTTAGCTTTTACATCCCTTTAACCTATTTATTTCAAAATGCCTATGGGCTCCTGACATCCAGCTAAACCAAAGGCATAAGTTATTAAGATCTGACTACTGACTGAATAGCTTATAAGAGGTCAGAGGTTTTGGACAAGCATCAAAGGTCTGATACCTGTAATATTTTAGTGAAAATGACTTAAAATGAAGAATCCACTACTGAAGAAAAAGTACTCAGGTCATTGCTGCAAAAGCCATTATATTGCATAAAGATGGTGAAACTAGTGGTTAAAAAACAGGACTTTCCCAGAAGGAGAAATTGCTACTGGCATGATTAATTCAGACTGCAGGGAAGCAAGCTTTTCAAACTATTGAAATCTGGTTTTGTTCTAGTCAGTACGGTATACACAATTTTCTCACTCAAGAGAATCATAACAAAGAATACAGTCTTCTTGTTCTCAGAATTCAAGTTCATGTAATTTTAATGCACAGTCTAAAGTGAACGCATACCACATGAAGCTATGATAAAATGTTGGTGCCAGAAACAGAAAAAAAAATGTCTACTTTATTCCTCTGCAAGGGAGTCCTCATGACAGCATTTATATCGCAGTATTTGCCGTCAGCGTCTCTGCCTGTTCTCTTCTCATAAGGAGGGAGCACTTTAGTGTGGGAGCTCAGCAGCCTAGGGCCACAGACCACTGGATCTCTGCCTCGTTTCTGACAGTACTGACCTTCTCTGCCTTCCTCCTTAAGGTGAGCTTTCCTATGGAGACAGGGGAGGGTACGTGAATTCCACCAAGTACCTTCTCCTTAGTTTCTATTTTCTTTTTTGTTTGCTTGCTTTATGTAATACATTTATATACTGCCCAAATGGCAACCGGTTGATAAATATCAAGGACAATTTACAAAATCTATATCAGAGAATCATAAATTGGGAATTGGGGGGGGGGGGAACCACCACAACAGAATCAAGAGCCAGCAACGAGAGATTGAAATAGTAGCACTGGCCATAAAATTAAGGATCAAATGCCTCCTGGAAAGGGGGCTTCTCAATCTGGCATGTCAATGATGTCAATGGGAATGCCAGCTGGGTCTCCCTCTTGGGAGGCCATTCTGTGGAACTACTGCTCTTTTCCTAGAAGCTCCTGTTACACCGCTGTGGGCCTTAGTCCTCGAGCCTCAATTTCTACTCACACAGAGGCATAAACTACTGACAATCCAAACCAGAACAGCCCAAAGAGCCCAAAATCTCGTGTCAAGTGGTTTGTTGAAGATACAAATGTATTACAAAACATACTAAAATGTAAAGGTCTGCAATCATTTTCAGACATTTAAAAACAATGGTTATACATCAGTCTATCACGAGTCCTTAAGACAGCAACAAGGGTTCAGACATTTTTAAAGCCTTATCATTCCAGTTTCATAACTAGAGATTATTCCCCTATTCGCTTATCAAGCATCTCAGTACAAGGAAGACACAACGTAGGGGAAGAGTTTCTTCCTAGAGAGCAATGATTATGAATTCCTCAAGGTTTCCAAGATTACAAAGGGAGCACCTGAACTTTAACAAGAGGTGGAAGAAGCAGAAATCAAACAATGGGGTCAAGAACCCTGTATTCATTGTTTTGTCTTGATATATGGCAGAGCCTATGAAGGGGAAATACTCAGCTAACCTGAAATATTGTATGTCAGTCCCTCTATTACAAAGGCTCCTCACAATGACAGCCAATTATAGTAACATCTAGTCTGAAAAGTTGTTCCCATCACTGATGAACATACTCTGGTCCTGTAATGGTGAAAGTACTTAACATTTATGTAGCACTTTATCATATCTGTGTAACACAAATTTATAAAATCCCTGAGACATTAATCTGAATTATCTCACATTGCAGATGGGGAGGCTAGAGCTGAGAAAACTGGTGTGCCTAAGGCCATCTGATGGATTCACAGCAGAGACAAAATTTAAACTAGGGCCTTTCTACTTCACACATCAGTCTCCAAATTAATCTGATAAACCTCTACTGGTGGACACGTTCTCGGTATTTGGAGGCACCTCAGACTTGATAATAATCATAATTCAACCATTTAGAAAGGGGTTCAATGAGAAATTCCAGAGGCTAATTCCAGATTTGGAACAAATTCTGAAGCAAAAAAGAAGTGCTGTAACCACTACCCAGTCCACCAAACTCAAAAACTTGCTTTTGGAGGAAAGATGGGGTTAATACTCTGCATTTCATCTTAGTTTTCAGCAGCAGCATCAAACCAAAAGACAAGCAGTTTCTCAGACTCGAAATTTGAAAACAGTCTTCCCAGAATGGAATATGGTTCAAAAATTACTTACCAGCCAAGGGAGAAGGAGGTCAGCAAAGTATACAAATGCTGCTCCCAAGGTGAAACCAACAGCTACAGGTAAGAATGCAAACACCCCGAACTTCCCAGAGTCCTCAGCTAGCTCAATGGCAGGTGCAAGAAGAGACCAGTAAGAAGCTGCCAACATGACCTAAGCAATTAGAAAAGAGTTGATATCACTTCAATTGTCATAACAGTGTTTATCTCTTCAATACGAAACCTAAAAAGTAGAGCATTACTGACACAGTAGTTCATTTAATATAAGGATTGGACAAGTGGCCATTCATATTTGCTGAACCATAACTTCCATAATCTCCCCTCACACAAAATATATGAGCATTGTGTAAAAAAAAAAGCAGATTTCTGTTTTACCTCAAATTGTGTTAAAGTATCAGTCTGTTCACTATGTTGGTGTACCACCTAAATCTGATTCTAAGAACATAAAGTTAGGACAGCATAAACACCAAGATGTACAGAGATGTGAAATTGCACAATTTTCAAAGGTCAACAACACAAATTTAAGATTACACTGAACAGAAGTTTTACATTTTATTAGCACTGTTAATATTTTCAACATTACAAATCAGATAAGATAATGGCCAGAATCCTACCACTGTTTGTGTAAGGTTTAGAGATAACTTGCTGTAGCTAATTAATGAGGTGCTGGGATGCGTCTTGATTGCCCGATCAGTTGCGTAATCAGACATGCTGCTGAGATATCCCCTGGCACCCCATCAATTAGCTACAGCAAGCTAAGCAAACTTTAAGTGAACAGCAACAGGATTCGGCCCAATGACTTACTGGAACAATATAAACATAAACAACGGCTAACAGTCAGCAAACTGAAATAGGGTGACACCATAAAAGATGTTAAAAAGATTATTGATGTTACCGAACTAGATTTGTCCACAAACTGATATGGTACTTTGGCGGTCCGTGAGGAAAAAACCATGCTTGATGGAAAAGGTAGTAAATGGGTACCAGGTTTCTACTGAAGTGTTTCTATTTTCAGACCCTTGAATGATCTTAACCTGTAGGTTAATGCTAGCCATGTGCTGCCCATCTAGAGATAGCCCTACTAAGGAGTTCTTTTCTAATAGTTTACAAACAATGAAAGAATAAAGCTCAACATCTGAATTGAGACAGTACGCAGAACACCAATCAAAGCAACAAAACCCACATAAAATAGGACATGCACTGTGTATTCCTCCAAGAAGTAATAGTATCAAAATAAAGGTTCCAGAGAGGTGGCACAAATAGTCCATTTGTAATAAGCTGTGGTCTTAAATCACCTGTAATGTTCAATAAAAGTAGCCACTGTGCTTTCTCAGAGATAAGATTCTCTTTAGAGCATCCATTTGTTTGAGGCATTCCCCTGTCATTTTTCACACACAACAGCAAAATTGTTCCAATGTTTCCTTAAAGAGCTGTAATTCTAGGTCACGTTACAACCCTATGATGACAACATGAATATGCACCTCTGCTTTTATATGTTCTCTGTTTAGCCATTTGCTCAGGCCACATCAATCAGCAACCTGCAGTTCTTAGTCAGGTTGCAATACCAGCAGGCACCAACCTTTTTCTAATTTGGACATCTAACCTTTTCAGTGAAGGGAAAATATGAAGTATGAAAGGGGGAGAACATGTAGAAAAGCAAAACATGAAAACAAAAACTATTAAATGTGAGTTGCATGATGCAGTTCTCGGTTAAAGGACAGGAAACAGGAAAAGCTACTGGTGGAGCGGATTTTTCTATTTCATGTTATCAAGAGAAATAACAAACTAATCTAGAAACTTTGTGTGTGAGCTTTTTCATAGCTATTACTGTTCACAAATGTGGCTTCCACAACTGGAACCCAATGTAAACTGTAAGATGGATGGAACCCTTCACTCCACAACATTGTACAGTTTGAGAGATACTTGTTATCAGAGTGGATTTTATTTAAATAAAAAAATTAGATTGTTTTAATTTTTAAATATTTTAAATGCATTTACATATGCATATACTGACTTTATATATCATGTAACATTGTAGGATAGGTATAATCAATATTGCATCACTCCTACCTGAGGCCTAGAACAGAGTTAGCACATCAAGGCTAGCCCCTCTTACATAAAGGAATTGTGAGAAGTCCCTGTGCTGCCTTCCATTAAAAGGGTCAGCTGTGAGTAAATAAAATTATTTTTTCTTGTTAAACAGGAACTCAAATATTGCCTACTTGGAGTATAACAGAAAACTATCTCTTTAAGGGCAGCAAGGAGTTTTAATTTTCTCCCAAATGAACTAATTCCAGTCTCGAGAGCCAGGGAGGGTGGAACCCTGCCTTCTCCATAAGCTCCAACACACCCCTCAAGCGCACAAGGCACAGAGTGTCACAGCAAGGATGCCGAATACAAGCTTCCAGATTTCCTTGCACTAGGATAGCTTCAGCACCTGCCTGGGCAGACCACAGATGATCCTCCAAGGATGAGGGTGCAGCCGCAGCCTGATGCGCCCCCCCTTGAGGCATACTCAAAGTCCGGTCAGACCAGGAGGCCTCATCCTGCCAATGTGGTGACTGAGGCGGTGGCAAAGGAGGAGGAGGGTAGATGGTTAACCCGGTGGGTACTTCTGGTGGTGGTCAGGCACTGGGAAAGGGTGGCTCCAAGGTTGTCTCTGGCGGTGGCCTACCTGGCGTTCATCCCTCCAATGCTTTGCCTCTCATCACCTTGCTTCATCCCAGCAGGCAGCCTCTTCCAGAGGAACACAAAATTCCACCCAACGACTGGATCATCTCCCAACTTTCCTGGAAGAGTCCTGTTGTAGCCATCATCCTCTGAACCCCCAGCACCTCAAGAGCACTGACCCAGCAGTCTTCCTCTTCTGATTCCAGTTCCTCCTTAAATTCCTCTGCTCGCCTGCATGCTTTCTAGGCATTTCCTGCACCTCCACCCAAGTCCACAGGCAAGCTGCATGTGTGTAGGTGTGCACTGGATTGTGAAAGCCCAAACCCTCCAGCAAGGACAGAGCTATTAGGCTCACAGTCATGTTATATGCTTAGGAATCCCTTGTGAATTGCTCTTGTTCTGTCTCCCTATAGTAAAGAATAGTCTAGGGAAACAAAACAAAGAAGTATTTACAAAGAAACAAATATGTAGACTTTGTGATTAGACAAAAATATTGCAAAAAGTGTAGAGATCAAAGGAAATTTGACACACTTAGGACATAAACAATGATGTGAGTAGAAAGGAGATTAAATTAAATTAGAAAGGACAGAAAAATACAATACACAAAGATCCACTGGTGGTCTAAACATACCATATGATCAAATAGGCAGGCTGATAAATAGATAAACACATAGAAGATTGGACTGTTCTGACCAAAAAGCCACACAGCTAAGAGTTTCCATGCATTACCAGTTGCAACTGGAAACATAATGAACTGTACATTTTGGATGCTCAATAGCACCACAGTACCTTCCACAAATGTTTAACGTTTATTTGCTTTCAGGCAGTAAATCCTATAAAGTTCAGTTATGTTCACTTGCATCTGGAACAACAGCACTTTTCAAACCAAACTGGGTGGATGGAAAACCCACAAGCCCATGAGAAGTGCATGGCTTATAGGACCTTGTCTAATAGCAGGGCATGGGTGCATCAAGACATCCAGCTGCATCTTATTAAAACAATAAAAATAAATCTTACACCATGATACTGTTCCCACACATAAAATCCTATGAGTCATGAAAGAAATGTTTTCATTTTATTACACATGATTTCTGAAATCACCCTATAGGCCAACATTAAAGGTTTTTTTTCTAGTTAGTCCAAAACATTCCATCCTTCTCCCACTATTTTTGTTTAACACGACATCCAACTAGGAATGCTGTCACTTCAGTCACAGATTATTGCATGAAAAGGGAAGGACTCCTCTGTCCCTATAGGACTCTACATGAACCAAAACACTGATCTGTACATACGTATCCTGCTTCATGTGTATACCCTACACAGACAGAGCAGTCTCTCCCTCTTTAGATAGTCACCTCCTATGATGGAAGCAATGACAGACCAGACAGGGTTAGCATATTCCCTTCAATGGCATGTGTTCTCCATAAAGGAATACAATGAGAGATAACATATAATCTGACATAGCATGGCAGGTCAAAAAGACTACTGACTCCATCTCTCTCAACAGTGAGTAACATTGCAAGTGTACACCTTCCCAGGGCAGCAATTCGATTTCTTCTATCTAAGGAGGCCTTTGCTGGAATATCAGCAGTTTTAGAATCATAGAATAATTGAGTTGGAAGGGGGCGATAGCAATTAAGGGTCTCGTGCTTAATTGTTCCAGTGCCCCAGACAGGTATGGGATTTACAGGGTTTTTTCACTTTAGCTACTAGAATTTAGCAGGATATCACCCAGCAAGAAATTCTGGTAGATTAAGCTAAAAAAATCCAAGTACTCAGATGAGTTTCAGGATCCTCCCCTGTTCCCTGCCAAGGCTATATCTACAGAGGACCATTAAAAATGGACATGTGTGTGTGTAGCTTCCTCACTTTGACGGGAACCACAAAGCATTAGGAGAGTGGGGTTTTTTTGTGGGGCACCCTTTACAGGGTCTAATGCTCAAAGAGACTGAAAATCCCACACCCAGCTCCAGCTCCACAGTCCAGAGGAGCCCTGGAATCAGCTGCGTGTCTCCAAAGACACACCATGTTTCAAGATTATGTTACTCCAAGTGCAACTCTCTTCCATGTGCTCTCTTTATGAGTCTCCTCCTCCTCCTGTTGTTGTGCCAGAACTCTTAATTATCATCATCATCACAGAACTGCAACACCCTATGGATCATAGGGTCCAGCCCCTGTAAAGGAGGCACAGTGGGGAATCGAACTCCCAACCTAGGGTTCCACAGCCAGTTACCTAAACCAGTGGTTCTTAACCTTTTTGAAAGAAACACCCCCTTGAGCCACTGAGGAAGTTATCATTGCCCCCCTCCCCGCAGTGATGATTTATTTATTTATTTGTTTATTTATTTATTTAAGACACTTAAATCCAATGACCCCTGAAAACAAAATTAAATTCCAAGAAAATGAAATGCCCCCCAAAAAGTAACATTTAATGATTTAGTTGCAAGTGAATTTTAGGATGCAAAAAGAAATATAAAAAGGGCATAAAAACAAATGCAGGAACTAAAAATTTCAAGACAAAAAGTCTGAAACTAAATTAGAATTGGAGGAAAATATATATTCATGCACACTGTAAAAAGGCTGCAGCCATCTTCACAAGTTTGGCTTGCTCCAGCGCCCCCCTACCGCTCCCTTCTGCTCCAGCGCCCCCACACCGCCCCTTTTCGTTCCACCGCCCCCCTGAAAAATGAAATCTCCCCTGGGGGTCATTATCACCCACGTTAAGAACCACTGACCTAAACCACTGAGCTATCCAGCATTCATATATTCTAGAGCAGACAGCCAACCCCTTCCTATAAGGTCAGTTATTCTCCTCAAGGTGCAAGAAGCTCAATCCACTAGGACTATCTGTTGAAATACATGGCAGCCACTTATTAAAAATCCTTTTGATCAAGTCCCCTTTTTCCCCAAACCCATTTCAAAATAGGCACAATGCATACCATCTAAGGGATGTGGTGGCGCTGCAGGTTAAACCACAGAAGCCTCTGTGCTGCAAGGTCAGAAGACCAACAGTTGTAAGATCGAATCCATGTGACGGAGTGAGCCCCCGTCGCTTGTCCCAGTTCCTGCCAACCTAGCAGTTCGAAAGCATGTAAAAATGTGAGTAAATAAATAGGTACCACCACAGTGGGAAGGTAACAGCATTCCGTGTCTAGTCGTGCTGGCCACGTGACCATGGAAACTGTCTTTGGACAAACGCTGGCTCTATGGCTTGGAAACGGGGATGAGCACCATCCCGTAGAATAGGACTTTACCTTTATACCATCTAAGGTAAAGAGAAGTGGAGAATTTACCAGTGATTACATTAGAGACCCCCTAATGTAATGGCTTAAACTTGCCTAACTGGAGGTAAGAAAGTGGGCTTTTGCAAACATAAAAGATATAGCAGACATATGCCCTCATCTGCTCCATGGGGCATGGAATTCAAATCTGGCTCAAACAAGATTGTTGGCTATTTGTTTTGAATGGTAACTGTTATTGTTGTTGTTGTTATGAAAACACAGTTATCTAGCTACAGATTTTCCATATTTAAGTAATGAAAAGACTGACTCTCGATGAGAAGACTGAATTGTGCCACAGGATATCAACTCATTTAGTGAATTATTGTCTTTACCTTGTAAAAAGGGTGATTCTTGTAAAAATCAATGCACTACAAAACAGGGGAAAGTGGTCCTTGTCTCAAAATGGCTTAAGAAGCTGCCCAAGTAATGACTGTCAAGTCTTCCTCAGTACTCTTAAATTTCAGAACTTTGAAGTCTACCAATGCTTATTAGTGAAAGCACTTGCCCAGCTGCCAGGGAGCAACATAGCTGCAGGAGAAGAAACCTATTAGCACACTGTAACAGATTGTGTTCCATAAATTAAACAACTTGTAGATGCTTTACTGTCCGTACACTATCAAAGCAAAAATATATTCTCAATTTCTTTCCCTATGAGGATGACTGTGTAACTGTAATTAAGCGCAGGTGAATCCTCTTTTGTCTTCATCACATAGTAATTACATTCAGTGGGCTAGTCTTCTCTCATGAAAACCATGGCTTCCAACGTTTTTAAAGACCTAACAATGTCCCAGTTTCTCTCAATTTCTATGAACCTTTTACTCTCACTAGCCATCTAGGATGATGCAACAAAAATGGCTTCTTTGCAAAGAAAAAGATCCGAGGGTCACTCTTGTCCCCGAGATGAATATTTCTTGCTTCAGATAGTCGTTATTATTCGTATTTATATATTTTAAATATTTATACCCTACCTTTCTCCTCAAGAGGATCCAAAATGGCTTACAATATTAAAACAAACAGTGTGAAAAACTGGAAGATGGGGTAACAAGTAGCCCACCTTGTAGGCAGCCAGTAATTGAGAGAAAGCCTGCCTGAAGAGAAAGATCTCTGGAGATCAAAGGAGAGCAAAGGCTGGACCAGCCTGACCTCCCATGGGGGGGGGCGAGGTCGACAGCTTGGGAGCAGAGACAGGGAAGGCCCTGTTTCAAGTCCTCATGAGACATACCTTTGGTTGGACCAAAGCTGTTAAGGGCTAAGTCAAAACCAGCTCTTTCAACTGTGCCCAGAAAACGGACTGGCAGCCAGTGGAATTGTTTTAACAGGGGGTTATGTAATCTATGTAACCAGCTCAATCTACAGTAGTAGCAATATTTTAGACCTGCTGAAGTTTCCAAACACTTTCCAAAGATAGCCCTACACAGCATGTTACAGTAATCCAAATGTGAAACTAAGTGAAACTAAGGGAAGTGTCACCATGGCAAGGTCAGACATCTCCAAGAATAAGTGCAACTGGTGCACTAGTTTTAAGTGTGCAAATGCACTCCTAGCTACCACCAAGACCTGGGCACCAACACTCAGGGTATGAATCCAGGAGAACATCCAAGTTGCGAGTCTGTATTTTCAAGAACCGTCTAACCTCATCCGGCACATGTTGAAAGATCTGTTCCAGTGTGAGCTTTCATGGATCAAAGCTACCTCCTTGGGCAAACAGTTCATACTGTTCCACTACTTCTACACGTCTCCACAGTGTGTAGAAGGGGTCAAAACCAGGTGAGGATACAGACAACAGACAAAAATGGCAATGCATCATTAACAGAAGAAGGGACTAATGTTAACTTAAAATTGTAGGCCTTACCTCAGGTAATTAGCTGTCCGCCTGACAAGTCTGGCTTTCACAGAAATAACAATAGTTATTTCAAGTGCCTTAGGGCAGAGTATATACTATTTTATACATGTAAGATGTTATAAAAAGCTGACTGGTTAATATATGTAGTGCACTAAGAAGCCATGATTTTTATTTAAGCACTTAAAGATACACTAGAATTTACTTATGTAGCTTACTTTTATTATCCAAGCCCCCTCTGTGATTACTTTTTCCTACAATATCCACTTTGGGCTCTATAACAGAATATCTTGAGTGGGTCAAGTGTTCTGAAACTTGTTTCTCTGTGTTGCCAACTTTGATAGCAGATTTATGTTCGTTCATTCATTCTTTTGAACAGAGACTGTTCTTTTTGTCCCACATAGAATGTAGAGGCATGGTACTGGCAGAAGATGGCACACATCCCATTAGAGGATGAACAAATAATTAAATCTCTGATGTTGTTCCTGACATTCTTAGGACCCTTGATGCACTGTCAGTGTAGATATGGGGACACAGCTGGCATCTAGGTTTGTGGCAGGATCTTATTCTAGCCTCGTCCATCTGTTGCACATCAGTAATTATTCAAGTTTAATAGGCTATCTCTTAAACACAAATGTTTAAGAGAGAGGAGAGGAATGGCTGGCAGAAGTTCTCTCCTCTGAGGTTTAGAGTGCTGAATAATTATGTTTTCTACAATCTGACACAAGTTAAACAGCTAAGTTCCAGTAGCCAAAATCCCACCAGTGTCTACTTCAGGTTTATGTCATTTGCCGCTGCCAATTTATGAGATGCCAGGTTGTGTCTTAATTGTGTACCTGTTCATACACCCAGTCATGCAACTAAGATACATCCCAGAACCTTGTCATTTAGCCACAGCAAGTTATGGAAACCATCCATGAGCACCAATAGGATTTTGGCCCCTCTTGGTGATACACATCTCATTCTTGGACTTAGAATACATGGACTCTGGAGCCTGAGTATCAGAAGTCCAGCTGACCTTCATCTTGCGGAAAAAGAAAAGGTTAACCAAAAACACACACCTGAGCTCTTTTGTACAAAAGGAGATGCTGCTGTTTGTTCGAGTTTTTAATTCCATTGGCAGGAGTGCAAAAACACATATTTTTGTCAGATTATTTCTCATGAGAAACACATGGAACATTTGAACAGCATATTGATAAACAAGCAATGTTCCCTCTCTTTTCCCCCATGGATAGGACACAGAGTTCTCCAACTAGTGCTAGAAATTGTGACATTTAGTAATGTTATCAATTCAAACTGTTCTTCAAAAGCAAAGATGCCAGATTATTCCTCAAACTCCTTGCATCTGAGCCAGTCAGATGTGATGAAGGCAAATTAAACATAATATTCTTTTATTTGGCTTTACCACAAGAGAGAGAAGAACTTGCACATTCAAGACATCTATCATAACCACAGTTAAAAGGAAGGGAAATAAAATTATCACAGTTATTGTCAGGGTTCAGTAGAAAAGGCACCAAGACCCAGTCCAGAGCAAGAGCACAGGAACAAGTTAGAAACAACCCCAGAGCCCAAGCAGAGACCAAGCAGATAGGGTTTTTGAGTCCGAACAGCTGTCCAGTAGAAGGATGACACAAATCGTGGTCACACAGTCCGGGAGTCAAAGCCAGGAGGAACAGCATCAAGGTAGCAGGGCCCAGGGATGCCATGAGAGGCAAGGCAGGAACAACCAGGCAGGCAGGGAAGGAATAACACCACAGCACGGCCAGAGACCTATGTTGATGAGGCAAAGTTCTGTAGGGAAAGCCTGTTCTCTTATAGCCCAGTCCTAAGATTCCACAGGTTGGCGCTCTTGAGGAGTTGGGCAGCAGCTGCAGGGAAAGGGCCCAGTCCTGCAATCTGTAGAGCAGTTCTCCCCTCATAAGGATGGGGCCGATCCTGCATGCACTAAGGTTGCCTGGTTCCGGCATGGCCCCAGTCCTGACAGTGATAGCACATATACTTGGGATTCAAATATATTTGTAAAATCATACAGTTTTGAAATGTTTTGTAAGACTGCAATTTGCTTCTTATTTTAATCATTGGGTTTGGGGTATTTTCATTTCAATTTCAAGTTTTTTAAAAGTAAACCAAAATCAAGAACTAAAGAAGACAGAGAAAGACACTTTTTCCTGGACTATACTTTGTTTCTGAAATGGCTTAAAAAGCCCCAAAGAGCTTATCATCAGATGAAGAAGAAGAAGAAGAGGTGATCTTAATTAATTTCACACTCAAGCAGGTTCACTGTATCTTCTCATTCTGTATTTCAGATCCGCAGGATAAAGAAACCCATGGTACTTCAAAAGTCTTATCCTCTAGTTTGCAAGATAAACTTTGCACAAGATGGACAGATGAAGGATGCTTAATATCAGCTCTGGCTCACAGGAAGAAGTATCTATGAGCCACTGATTTCCACAGAAATAAGGCATGCCTGATTTTGTCTCTGAATTATACTTTGTGGCATGAATCCTGGTAAGGTCTTTTGCACACCCTTTTTTGTTTTGCTTTTGTTTCTTTATTTTTTGCACACAGGAGAGGAAGAGTTGGTTTTGCCTTTCTTTGGCATCGCATGAAGTTCATATCTGGAGGGTCTCAAGCCTTTCCCTCTCGCTGCTGAAAAAGACTTGCAGAGGTGAACTCCTGTATGAACACAAAGTGCCTAGGCATTGTCGGCTTTAAACCATTTTTCCACTACTATCTTGTCAGCAGCTGTCCCCATCACATTTCTAGCGAGGCTTCAGATGGGAGAAGGGAACTAAATTGCTAAACTTTCCCAGAACCTGCACCTTCTCTTTCATTATTAATAGAAACCGTGAAAAATCAGAATGAAATGACAAATAAGATGAGTCAACCATAGGAAGGTTATATCTTATTGAAAGGTTTGGCTAAATTGGTAAATTTTTCATCCTATTTCCCCAAAAAAGAAAGCAAAACTGATTCCTTCCCACAGTCTTTTGGAAAGAGACTTCCAAAGCATTGGAGGTCTTTGTGAAGCCCTGGCCTAGTACTACAATCTCAGCTTGTATGGAATGCATGGGAAGCAAAACTGTCGGAAGCCAGATACTCCAAAGCAGACTATCATCAGTTCATTCCCCACTACCTCCAGAAAGCTTGTAGACAGAGAATGCTCACCAATAATTCAGAAGGATTAAAAAAAATCTCAGAGGAACCTGACTAGCAAACTGCCAGAAACAAGATCAGGTTGCAAATTTCTCCAGGCTCTTCAACTGTTCAGTTATGTCACATGGAACACATTAGCAGTTGATCTAATCCTTTTACAAAGCTCCAAGCCACTTTCTAGCAGCAGCACCTCTGCTCTTTCATCCATTAATTAAAACAAGATCAGTGAAGAAGTCTTTTAATCCAGTACATGGAATAACCAGCCTTCTAAATCACACAGTAAAGTGAAGAACATGCTTTTGAAAGAACAGAAAAAGGCAGTATGTTTCTCAAATGAGGAGTACAGCTCATTAAGGCCCCATCTCAAAGAACTGGCTCGCTGTCAAGTACAAAATGAGCCTTGAAGGGGAATATTCCATAAAACAGAGCTCACATGTCCTCTTCTTTGTGCACATCTCAGCTTTGGAAAACCCAGGGCTCCACCAGACGGACCATTTGTTCCCTAAGATGTATCTAACCCATCACATGTGACTCTGCAAGCTTTTTTGTCCCCTGTTTGTTTGCTTGGATTTGTTTGGGGTAAAGCTGAATGCTTTATGGAGGACTAGGGGATTTCATCTTTTTTTTTAAAGGACATCCTTCCTTCTGGCTCATCTTTGCTCCTTCACTTGCACCCAAAGGGGAAGCAATTGACTTCCTGCATCTCTGGCAACTTCTTGCTGGTAACACAGCCTGATTAGAGCAGGAGTGGGAGGAGTACATTGGCCATGAGGGCCAGCATGCCATTTATGACATGGGCTGAGGATGTAGCAGGAATATTCCCCTTTCTGGAAGAACCCTAAGTGACAATCAGGAACATTTAGGCTAGGCATCTGTGAAGATTCTCAGTCATCCAGGTGAGGTTTTCTGTATGTTGAGTCATGGCAAGTGGACTTTTTTTTATTAGGTTGAAATGTTTTGCTACTCATCCAAGTAGCTTCTTCAATCTGAGGAGAGTTGGTAGGGGACCCCTGATATATCCTACACGTTGGTTTCACTTGCCCCTGAAGACCAGGGGGAAGTTAAAACAATGTGACAAGGGGGAAGTGAAACCAACGTGGAGAATATATCAGGGGTCTCCTACCAACTCTTCTCAGACTGAAGAAGCTACTTGGATGAATAGCAAAACGTTTCAACCTAATAAGAAAGAAGTCCACTTGCCAGAACTCAACTTCCAGATTTAGGCTAAGTGCTTCTCACTGCACCATTCTTCATCGGGATTTGAAAAGAGTGTGTTTAGTGACAAGATCACATTCTGCATTTCCCCCCAATCCAACAACAAATAAGCCAAGGAGAAGACAGCATCATATCATGTGCTGCATAAAACAAAATGTTCTTGAGATGTAATGGAAAGAGAAAGCATACATATATGAATGGCTCTGTGCCCCTCAATTACATGGTGGCCACCAGTCACAATGCGTGATAAAAACCTTGGACAAGATGTCATTTGACATCTTCAACTACTCCAACATTTAAAAAAAGAAAAGAAAATTGTGAAGACCTCTGTAGGCTTTATAATTGTAACAAATATCACATCTCCTCTGCATAGAGAACATCTTTTATCTTCTGGATTAGTACAGTGCTGATGACAGGATCCTAAACTAGACAGGGCTTCCGTCATCACTAAGGCTGCAGATCAAGGGCTAATCACATTCTCTCAACTGCCTCTTTTTTGGAGAAATAAGTAGCAGCTTTGGGAGGAGCAGCAAAGTAAACAAGATAGGAAAAGAACCCTTAATAACCCTTTTGCACTGATACGTCTTATGTACCAAAACTGTTTTCCCAATTGCACTTCTGCTCACTAGAAGGAGAAAACAACTACTGTAGTAGTGAAAGGATGAAATCCATACCCTGCCATTCACCTGCTTCTGATCACAACCTCCCAGCACTCCCAACATTATTCACAGAGGCAGGGGCATCAAGACAATGGGCAGAGCCACTGTCTGTAACATGCAACTGCACGAAAAAAACAAAGCAAAACATGCCTCTTATATACTACTCCATAGCACTTAAAGCACTCCACTAGGCAATTTACAACTTTAATTATGCAGGCTACACATTACCCTGCCAGTGAGCTGGGTACTGGAGCCAGCTACCTGAATCTGCTGGGACTGGACACAGGTCATGCTCAGAGTTTTTAACTGCAGTACTGAAGTTTGACCACTGTAATACACGGCTCCAGTTGGGCCCTAAACACCAATATCACCACTGCAGGTGCTTTATAGACAATACAGCTTGCCTGTCCTGGAGCAACAGAAGGCAAGCAGGGTGTTGGCACAGCAACACCACAGCAGGGACAGACCACTCCCCCTCGGCAGGAGAAGAAACAGCCACCTTCATTTCAGTTGTGGCAAGAGAACAAAGTGAGATTCAGTGTTCATTACAACTGCCCTCATTTTCTGAAAAAGTGAAATCATCTCATTAAGTCACCATTACAACAGTACATAGTTAATACAAAACAACAGATTCTCAGTCTTCAGACTGTATTACAGTTCAATGTACAGTA
Organism: Pogona vitticeps; assembly: GCF_051106095.1. Taxonomy (NCBI): domain Eukaryota; kingdom Metazoa; phylum Chordata; class Lepidosauria; order Squamata; family Agamidae; genus Pogona; species Pogona vitticeps. The sequence goes on along the minus strand of NC_135784.1, from coordinate 145,289,250 downwards.
TGGTTATTATTCGAAGCTATCACCAGTTTGGCCAAGTCACCTGTAGGCTACGCTGTGCCCACAGATATAATCCTTGGCACTTCCCAGGCTCCCTGTTTCCTGACTAGCATCTCTTCCTCTCCCCAGCCCCGCTTTGCTTTTGTAGATTTAAAAAAAAAAATAACTAACTAGAGATTTATGGGCTACAAAACGAAGCCACATCTTCCTGCACTTCTTTTATATCTGGGAATGCCTCAACCTCATAAGGGCCCTTAGAGGCAGCCTTAGGGACAAAAAAAAGTGCCAGTCACCAGTCACCCAGCATTCCATTCTGAGGTGTGCCCAGTTATCAAGAAAAAGGAAGATAAGCTGATGGATAGGAGGGAATATTACAGGTGCTGAGGCACAAGAAGTTGCTTAGCCCCTGCTGTAGATATATGCTTTTTTTTCCCACCCAGGATATTTGGCGAAAGATGTGGTGTGTGGTTGCTGCATCTGTTTCTTTGGGGAGCGGAATGTGTATTTTGCCTGAGCTGATTGTACTGATGTGCATTTCTCTCTGTGCCTTCTGTGAAATGGGGGTTTGTTGTGGTGCTTTGTTGGAGGCAACCATGGGATTTGGCGTGGTGGGTTCAGACCCGATTTTGGCCTCACACTCAAGTTCATGCCCAAAATACTTGTCTTTGAGCTTTTATCGACCTACTTTCTGTGAAACAGGTAAAAGAGGAGAAATCTAGTTTGGAATTCAAACTGCACCTCTGTTTTATATGTAGGTTTGGGGGGCATGTTACTTTTGATTTAGTCTTGTTAGCTTGGGAAATGGTCACTTTGTGACCTGATACCCTCATCATGATAGAGAGATAAACTTTCCTTATTGGTAACCATGTTGTGCATAATATTAAACATATGTAATAAAAAAGAGCTCACTAATTCAAAAAAAATTAATCTGAATATTCCCACTTTAAACAGACAAAAGATAGGTCCCTACTTCAAGGAACAGATTCAGTATCCCCATCAAAACCACCATTACCATTATGTGAAACCTAACAGCTAGTATAAAGCAGAAATTCCTGCTATGCCATTAATAATTCTACTTTTAACTTACAGCTTTCCAGATAGGTAGTTAAATAATAGTAACTAGACGCCAACACAGGTTTGTCAGGAACAAATCTGGCCAATTTAATCCTATCTCATTTTTTGACTGGGTAACCTCCTTGCCAGATGATGGGAATGCTGTAGATGTAAGATACTCTGACTTCAGCAAAGCTTTTGATAAAGTGCCCCATATCTTAATTAGAAAGCTAACTAGATGAGGACTGCGTAGAACAACTATCAAGTAGATACACAGTTACAGAATCGTACTCAGAGAGTGCTTGTCAATGGCTCCTTCTCAAACTGGAAGGAGGTAACAAGTGGGGAACCACAAGGCTCATTCCTATGCCCAGTGCTCTTCAATGTTTTTATTAATTACTTGGATGAGGGGGTGCAGTGAATGCTTATCAGTTTTTAAGATTACACTGAATTGGGTGGAATAGCTGGTACTAAGACAGAAACAAAATTTGAAAAGTACATGATAGGCTTGAGCACTGGGCTGAAAAAAAAACAGAATTAAATTTAACAGTAATGAGTACAAAGTCCCACACCTAAGGGGGGAAATGCAGTTACAAGTTGGGGGATACTTGCCTCAGCAATACTATAAGCAAGAAAGATCTTGGAATTATTGTGGATCACAAGCTGAATATGAGTCAACAGTGTGATGTGGCTGCAAAAAGGGTGAATGCTATTTTAGGCTGCATCAACAGAAGAATAGTCTCCAAATTCAGTGAAGTAGTAGTGCCTTTATTCGGCACTGGTTAGGCCCCACCTTGAGTGCTGTGTCTAATTCTGAACACTGCATTTTAAGAAGGATGTCAACAAACTGGAACAAATTCAGAGGAAGGCAACAAGGATAATCAGGAGACTGGAAGCCAAGTCCTATGAGAAAAGACTGAAAGAAGTGGACACATGTAGCCTTACGAAAAGAAGACTTTGAGAGTTACGACAGCACTTTTCAAATACTTGAAAGACTGTCATACAGAGGAGGGAAAGCATCTGTTCTCAATCATCTCAGAATGCAGGACACAAAACAATGGACTGAAGTTAGAGGAAGTGAGAATTTGGTTTTATATCCTGAAAAAACATTATAACTGTTAGAGCAGTACAACAATGGAACCAATCACCTCGGGAGGTGGTGAGCACTCCAGCACTGGAGGCATTCAAGAGAAAGTTAGACCACCATCTGTCAGATATCCTTTGATTTGGATTCCACCCTTGAGCAGGGAGGTCCATTACTCTATGATTCTGTGATTCCATGAAATTATTCCATAAAAATGGCAGAGATCCTATGTTGATCAATATGCATTGCATATTAACTCATTGGCAATACTATCCATCACTTTCTAGTCACAACTAGAGTTAAAAACAATAAAGCAGAAATATGAAAAAAATGTAACTTAGAAAATCATATTTTTATCAGAAAACTACAGATAGTAGCAGCATAATATACTTCTGTTCTGAAAAAAAAAAATTACATAAAACCAGGAATATGGGTTCTCTACCAAATATGAAATATCTTCTTCCGCTCCCAAAGAAATACAAAGGGAATGATTGCTTATAAGAAGACAATATGGCAAGATCTTGACTTAGCTGCAAAAAGCAATGATTGTACTCAATTCTGCTATCCTCCTTGCTTCTAGGAACTAAATTTAGACACATTTTTGTCCAAATGGACGATAGCAGGGCTTTCTTTGTCCTCTATAGTGACTCCCCTCCTGGAAATGCATTGCACCAGCAATGCTGTTAACAGACACCCCCAAATGTCCCTTTGCTACTCCATGTGGAATTAAATGTCTTTTAAGATCATAATAGAATAGAAGCCATTTTAGACATTGATTTAGCACCACCAGGAGTTCAATCGGGACTGGCTGGCTGACTGTTCTGGCAAACTTTTTTTTCCCCCGAAGGAAAAACTAGCTCTCATATAAATAAATTAAATAAATAAATATTTTAAAGGATCTTGAAATAATTCATATAAATTATGAAACAACCAATTTAAATAGCTAAACACCAGCTACAGCTACAAGGCATGAAGACAGTTATAAACTAGCTATAGCTACTAGACATGATGGCTCCCCTATCACAGACTGTTCGACTCAACACCAGTTTCTAGGGAACATAAGCAGAAGACTACCATTGCACTCGTGTCTTGCTTGCAGTGTTCCAACAGACCACTGGGCAAAACAAAAACAAAACAGTGTATCAGATAAGCCTACTTCTGAATCTACAGGGTTCTCATTAAGTTCTTCTGTCCAACTTTCTGTTTTTTAAATAGATAGGGCGGTTCAGAATGGCATGTTCCTGGAGAAGCAAGCAAAACTAATTTGGTATTGTGAAAAAGACTGTAATGCGGTGGTTCCCAATCTTTTCTGAGCCGCTTTTAGACAGCCAAATAACCTGTGCAACACCCCCCATCCCACCACGTTTTCATAAAAGGGCATTTTTAATGCAGTAAGGACATTCCTTCTCAGAACGTTGAGGTTTCTTTCTCCCTCAAAGGTCCTGCTTCTCATATATACACATGCATGCTAACTTTTAATACCCAGGTTGAAACAGTCAAGGAAGAAATTATTTAACAAGGACAACAAAACATATAGGGCAACATGCAATCCCCCAGAAAACACTTTGTGACACCCCCCCTCGGGGAGGTCACAACCCCCAAGTTGGGAAACACTGGTCTAAAGCAATGGTGTCCTCAAAATGTTTGGCAAACCCAGCATAGCTGGGTTTTAACAGTTCAAATCGAAAATATATGAAAGTAAATAACCAGAAGTTTGAAGACAGTTCACAGTTTTCTGCGGCCCCATCTTTCTATTGATCACATTGCTGGTAATAAGAATAGGTTCGTATATGCAGGAAGGAGGGAAGTGTAATCAGAGCATTCCCATTAAGGAGGGCAATAAGCAGTATGCAATGGCGTGGTGGGAAGAACACAACATAGCACTGCTCTGAGGATTACAGTGGGGTCTTGACTTGAGAACTTAATCCGTATTGGAAGGCGGTTCTCAAGTCAAAAAGTCTGTAAGTCAAGTCTCCATTGACCTACAGTGCATTGAAAACCGATTAATCCCGTAACAGGCCGTTTTTGTTCCATTTTGGTTTTTTTCTGGTCTGTAAGTCAATTCTCAGGCTGCAAGTCAAACCTAAATTTTGCGGCCAGAGAAGTCTGTAAGTCAAGCCGTCTGTAAGTCAAGCCGTCTGTAAGTCAAGGGTCCACTGTATTCAATGCTCTGATTTCACAGAATTCTGTGACACTCTAAAGTTCAGGCCGGCCAACAGATACACATGTAAAATAATCTCATCTTGGTACGGAGCAGACCTGCAGAGAGAAAAACTAGGCGGACCTTTATTTTCCAGTGACTTGGAAAGACAAACATTTACCACTCTTGCAGACAAAGAAGAGCACACAAAGGACTTCACAGAATTAATGGCCTATAATGTGCATCTGAAGGAGAGTTAGGCACAGATTTCCAACACACTTCCTTGTACTAATGTGGTTCTCCAGGGGCTATAACAGTCTAAAACTTCCTAGATACTCTTAAGTCTTCAGCTCTCAAGGATTAATGCCAGATTGGAAATGAGGGGGAAAGTAATTAAAATGTGGAAGGAAGAAAAGAGAAGGGAAAAAAGCAGAGTGCTATGTCAAATTTTATAGTTTTAAGAACTACAGCAAAGAACTAGTCTAAGTTTACATTTTTGGAAGGCAAATGCCTTGCTACAGAATCCAGATTTTCACTGCCAATGCCATTTGTTTGTTTGCTTGTCTGCTTGTTTTTGTTTGATTATTTGCTTGTTTGTTGCACATCTATGCCACTGTAGTGTTCACCCTTATTAGGTTAAGTGGTCCTGCATATTCATGTTGCAGGCTAATGTTGCTAAGAGGCGGAGCCGAGAGATATGTAATAAAAAGGCGGAGTCAGAGAGAGTGGAGAGACAGAGTGTGGTATTTGGGAGATCTGAGGTAATTAGAGTGAAGAGTGAATAAGAACTGTAATAATAAATACAGTGGTGCCCTGCATAGCGACGATAATCCGTTCCGAAAAAATTGTCGCTATGTGGATTCGTCGCTATGCGGGGCAAAAAGGCCCATAGAAACGCATTAAAACACGTTTAATGTGTTCCTATGGGCAAAAAACTCACCTTTCTGCAGAAATCCTCCATGCGGCCGCCATTTTCGCTGCCCGATAAGTGAGGAAAGGGCGCGAAAACACAGCGGGCAGCCATTTTCTTTACCCGGTGGCCATTTTGGAACCGCCGATCAGCTGTTAAAAAACACATCGCTATGCAAAAATTGGTAAGCGAAACGCTTACCGATCAGCGCAAAGCGATGTTTTACCACTAGAAACATCGCAATGTGATCGCTTTTGCAATCGCAAAAAACATCGCTATGCGGATTCGTCGTTAACAAATCACTCGTTATGCGGGGCACCACTGTAGACAGTTGAGATTGATCAGAAATAAACGTGTAGAAGTTACCTATGATTAATAATCAAACATCTGTAATCAATAAATAAGTTTTATTTAAAAGACTGTGAAGTTTGGACCTTCATCTTCATCCTTCCATAATTAATGTTGATTTATGATCAATTGATGGCAGCAGGTAAAAAGGAGTATTGGTTTGCCTTCGTGTGCTCTGTGTTTGGAGGGTCAGGCAAGGGGCACGAGGGCGAACATCACACCTTTCTCCTTGCAGTGGGACTTAACCGTCACAAAGTATGTCATAACCATAAAGAAATTAGCAACAGACAGTAACAGCAGGTGAGGAAATATACCTTCAAGGTAATATAATTATGACTCTGCATTCCTTCATTTTTTGAATAAATAAGTATTCTTCAAAATATCCTGTTTTCAACTGCCCTGCTCAGCTCTTTTGAACTCAAGCCTTTTGTAAGTCAGTCCATCTCATATTTGGTCATCTTCTTCTCCTGCTGCCTTTCACCTTCCCCAGCATTACTGTCTTTTCTAGAGAATCCTGCCTTCTCATGATCTGCCCAACGTAGGAGAGTCTCAGCTTCAAAATTTTTGCCTCCAGAGAGAGTTCAAACTTGATTTGTCTAGGTCCTATTTGTCTGTCTTTCTGGCTGTCCAGAGTAACCACAAAGCTTTCTCCTTCAGCACCACTTTCCAAATGTATCATTTTATTTCCTGTCAGCTTTCTCAACTATCAGCTTTGCGATCAGAAATATAAGAGTAGATCAGAAATATAAGAGTAGATGATCTTAGTCTTGGTCTCCAGTGACATCCTTACACCTGATTAACTTTTCTAATTCCTTCATTGCTGCCCTTCTAAGTCTCAGTTTTCTTCTAATTTCTTGGTTGCACTCTCTATTTACCACTAGTGATTTCTTTCTTCCTAGTGCTTTCAGAACAGCTTTCACTTCACTTTTTAGAACTGCAGATTCTTCATCACAGGATTCCCCTTCAAAGGAGTCTGTCATCCTTTTATCCCTTCAGTACACCGTTTCTACCTTCTCTTGATTTTTTCCTGATCAGATATTATGCTTCTCTATTGGTCTTTCAGCATTCCTAATCTAGGCTTGAGTTTTCTTTTGATTTCTTGAATCTTCTGTAAGAAACCTCTGTGTTTTTTTCTTTCATACAAAGACAAATAAAGATCTGGACTTCTGAGAATCTCACAAACCTCTGTAATAATGCAGTCATAGAAAGCCTGGAGATATCTTACTCCTCTGCCAGCAGAATGGCCATCATAGGCAATATGCAAACAACCCGGGATAGGAAGGGGCAACAAAGTTAAAATTAAAATTAAAAGTGTTGTAAAAATATAATCCATGCCTACACTGTTGTTAGTAACATCATCACAACTCTCCACTTGTAAACACCATCAAGTGCAAAACTGATAACCTTTACTGACCAGCACCAAGAACAGAGTGGATTCTGCAGAGATGAAAACATGTCTCCTGTACTAGTTGGTAACCCCACAAAGGAGCATCAAGAAAAGTCCAAGTCACAATTGCTGGCCATGGGCTGAGCCACCTTTGTGGTATGTACAGAACTGTAAGGATAATGCCAATCTTACCCATGTCTCCACCCCATTTCAGCCATTCTATCAGTTAACATCCAGGGAGTTTGGCTAGCAAATCTGCTACAATGGCATGAGTGCATCAGCCATATTGCCACTATGGCAATTTCCCCATGAACTTCAGAAGCCCCGAGGTACCAACATGACCCTGGCAAAGGACTGTACCCTCCACAGTCCACTCTTCTGTACACAATGACTTCATCCTCATT